>NW_022984836.1:127565-143719 GCF_010094145.1 Didymella exigua CBS 183.55
GGGAAATAGGCCATGAGAATTGCGCCACGGGAAATAGGCCATGAGAATTGCGCCACGGGAAATAGGCCATGAGAATTGCGCCACGAGAAATACGGCATGAGAAATGCGCCCAGGTCTCCGACTGCCTTGCCTCGAAAATTACAAGGTTTGAAGTGAGGCCTAACAAGGTACCCACGGTAAGTCCCTTTGTGAACGCGGGACCATTTCGGGTCTCGAAATATTAGCGGAAGTCGCATTCCACAGAGTGTAGTTGGCACCCGAAGCTGCATCGCTTTCACACGTCAAACCTCCCCATGTTGGTGCAGAATGTGAGTCCAAATATTGTAGCAGACTGGTAGGTGTAAGACCAGAATCGTCATAACGCTGAAGCAGACGACATCCTCCAGCATCCGTCATCGCACTTTGGCTTCAGCTCAGTTCGCTTCCCTACGTCACCTTCTGTCTTGCTCCATGGTCCACAATGTCATCTCAATCCTTTCTTTCCATGCGCTGTTGAAGTCCATCTGCTTATCTTCCTGAGCACGCGATGCAACAGCGCGCTCACGCAATAAAAGCGGGGTACGCCTGTCGACATACTGCATCTCGCGGTCAATCTGCAGTGGCGGTGTACCCAGCCTTCAAATACACAAAACCCCAAATTCTCAATCATCATCCAGCCCTCTGGTTTCCAACATGACTCCCAGCAAGGCATTGTTGCTTGTTTCCGCGGGCGCTGTGGCTGCTGTCGCGGCCTCTGCCGGACAGGCTTCGCAGGGTTCTACGGGTGCAACGAAGCCAAACTTTATTTTCATCATGACGGATGACCAGGACTTGCATCTGAACTCGCTTGCGTACCAGGAGTCTGTTCAGAAGCACTTTGCGCAGGAGGGGACGTGGTTCAAGAAGCATTTCTGCACCGTGGCGTTGTGCTGTCCGTCGCGCGTGTCGCTGCTGACGGGCAAGGCTGCGCACAACACCAATGTCACGGATGTCAGGGCCCCGTATGGTATGTTGAGACTGGCTGGGCGAGGTGGGAGATCGGCGTGTTGACGTGGGCTAGGTGGGTACCCGAGGTTCGTCGAGGAAGGGTTTAATGACGACTACCTGCCGGTCTGGCTGCAGAAGGCCGGATACAACACGTATTACACTGGCAAGATGATGAATGGTACGCAGAGCGGTGTGGCAGTGACAAACTCGCATTGATCAATGGCAGGACATTCGCTCAGCACGTACACCAATCCACGCATCAATGGCTGGAACGGGTCGGACTGTAGGTCTGGCGACCGACTCGGACTTCACCAGCTAACACGTCAGTCCTGATCGATCCGGGGACGTATATCTTCTACAACGCGACCATGACGCGGAATCACGACCCGGCCAAGAACTATCCGGGCGAGTATTCGACAGACCTGGTGTCGGCCGCTGCAGTCGGGTTCCTCGACGAAGCCATCAAAGCGTCGGACAGGCCGTTTTTCCTCGGCGTTGCGCCGATTGCGCCTCATTCGGAAACCGTCACGGGTGCCGATGTCCAGTTCAATGCTCCTGTCCCTGCGCAGAGGCACGCGCATCTCTTCCCCAACGTCACGGTGCCGCGGACACCCAATTTCAACCCCAACACTGTGAGTGCCGTGGATGCAGCCGGGTCTGCTCCTCGGATTGACAAATCTCGAGACAGAATCGCGTACTAATGCCATATCCCAGACGGGCACAGCGTCGTACTTCAAGACGCTTCGCCAGCTCAATCAGACGGAAATCGACTTCAACGACGACTGGTACCGCAAGCGCCTGCAGTCGCTGCAGTCGGTGGACGAGCTGATCGACTCCATCATGACGCGTCTGTCCGCCAGCCCAGCGGTGCTCAACAACACATACCTAATCTACACAACCGACAACGGCTACCACATGGGCCAGCACCGGCTCCCGCCAGGCAAGAGCTGCAACATTGAAGAAGACGTCAACATCCCCTTCTTCATCCGCGGCCCCGGCGTGCCCAAGAACACCACCCAGAGCATTCCCTCGAGCCACACAGACATTGTCCCGACGCTGTTCGCGCTCGCGGGGATCCCGCTCAGAGACGATTTCGACGGCGAGCCGATCCCCGTCACCGCGACGCAGCTTGCGCGCAGCACCAAGAGCGAGCACGTCAACATTGAGTTCTGGGGCGAGTACCTCGTAGAAGGGAACACATTCTACGGCGTCCAGACATTCCCGGAGAACACATACAAGCACGTGCGCGTCGTGGGCGAGGCCTACGATCTCGCATACGCCGTGTGGTGCACCAACGAGCACGAGCTGTACGACATGACGGTGCGTCTCTGCTTCTGACCCGGTGGGGAGAGAGGGGGGGATCGATGCTGATTTGTGTTTTGCAGAATGATCCGTATCAACTTACTAACCTGTACAACACCACCGCGCCTGTGGGCGAGTGGCGCGTCGACGCGCTCACGGCCCGGCTCGACGCGCTGCTGCTCACGCTCAAGCGCTGCAAGGGCCGGGCGTGCACGCGCCCGTGGGAAACGCTGCATCCCGACGGCGGCGTAAGGAACCTTGGGGACGCGATGCAGCCCAGGTACGACGCGTTCTACGAAGAGCACCAGCTGAGGGTGACGTTTTCCGAGTGTGGGCTTGGGCAGGTGTTGAGTCTTGAGGGCGCGTTGGAGCCAAGGGTTTGGGATGAGCGGTGGGATGGATGGAGTTATGGGACGTAGGGTGGGACGGTGGACGGTTGAGAGGTGGACGGTTGAGGGGTGGATGGCTGAGGGGGTGGATGGTTGAGGAGGCGTGGTGCTGGACTGGAGAAGTCATGAGGTTCTTGTTTGGGTCTTGCCACGGCATGGAGGCAGTCGACGATATGTGACAGTCGACGATATGTGACAGTCGACGATATGCGGCAGTCGACAATATGTGACAGTCGACGATATGTGACAGTCGAAGCGTGGCGAAGATGCAACAAATCACAATCTACCGCCAAAAACATGTGAGGCGGTTGAAAAGTGGCGCAGACGCAACAATGCAACAGCGCGTGTTGGATCCAAGGCAGTCTATCAGCCAACAGCAACAAACACACTCATGGCTGTGGATATCAGGCCTGCCCCACCAGGGGCCGCATCGGGGCAGCTAACCGCGGCCCGCACTTAGCGCCCCTCGCGTCGACGGAGGGCAAACCATGCGGCGGTCACGACGGCGGAACACACGCAGCCATGTCTGGAGGGTGGAACACGATCGAGTCGGACGCGGTACGAGGCGCCAGACGCAGCACTTTCCCACGGATCGACGTGCTAACGTCGGCAGGGAGTCTTTACGTACCTCATCGAGAAGCTCGGGGTCAAGCATGTGCAGTTCGCGGAGCTGGTGGCGCTCGACGCCGACGAGCTGCGGGCGTTTGGCGACGTGTACGGCGTCATCTTCCTGTTCAAGTACCCGACGGGCGAGCGGGCGGGCGACGCACCGCAGGACGGCGCCTTTGACCACGACGCAGCGAGCCGGCTCTTCTTCGCGGCGCAGACGATCCAGAACGCGTGCGGCACGCAGGCGCTGCTCTCGGTGCTGCTGAACAAGGACGGCGAAATCGACGTCGGCAAGGAGCTGCGCGAGTTCAAGGAGTTTGCGGCCGAGTTCCCGCCCGAGGTGCGTCGCCGTGACGAGCAGGTGGCTACGCAGCTAACACGGCACAGCTGCGCGGCGAGACGCTGTCCAACTCGGACCTGATCCGCGAGACGCACAACTCGTTTGCGCGCTCGTCGCCGTTCATCGACGAGACGCAGCGCACGGCGACGGCCGACGACGACGTCTACCACTTCATCGCGTGCGTGCACCCCGCCCCGATACCGCCGCGGCTGCTGCTGCTGCTGCCGACACAGGCTGACCAAGACACAGCTACGCGGCCATTGACGGCACGCTCTACGAGCTCGACGGCCTGCAGCCCGCGCCCATTTCGCACGGGGCGTGCACGCCTACCGACTTCCCCGCCAAGATCATCCCCGTGCTGCAGCGACGCATCGCGCGGTACCCCAGCGGCGAGATCCGGTTCAACCTGCTGGCGTGCGTGCGCGACCTGCGGCTGCGGGCGCGCGAGTTTGGCGACGAGGACGGGCTGGAGGAGCAGGAGGACGTGCGCGCAAAGTGGCTGTGGGAGAACTCGCTGCGGCGACACAACTTTGTCGGCTTTGTGGGTGAGCTGCTCAAGGGCGTTGTCAAGGCGAAGCTTGAGAAGGGCGAGTACGACGCGTGGGTCCAAGAGTCACAGGAGCGGATGGTGGAGAGGAGGGAGAAGGCCAGGCGGCTGGGGACGGCTATGGAGTAGGTGCAGCACGAGTACTCGCGACAACAATACGATGAATGCAATGTTACTGTCACAACAATACGATGAATGCAGCGTTACTGTCACAACAATACGATTAAGGCAGCATGACTGTCACAACAATACAATAAATGCAGCGTGACTGTCACAACAATACAATAAATGCAGCATGACTGTCACAACAATACGATAAAGGCAGCGTGACCATCACAGCAGCGTGACTGTCACAACAATACGATAAAGGTAGCGTGACTGTCACAACACCAAGATGTGACCAAGTCAACGTCGACTACTCACAAGAACAAGAGACGATGCAGCATGACTCGTGCGACAAGAGGTTCGTGGGTTCTGGATCGGCCCGGACCAAGCTCGGACGACCCCGGAGGAGATGGGGGGCATGTTCGTTGATGCTGACACTGACACCCACCACCCACAGGCTGCGCTTCAGCACGTCGAGTCTCGAGTCTCGAGCCCCGAGCCCCGAGTCCCGAGTCCCGAGTCTCGAGTCCCGACATGGCCTCGCGCACTTGGACGCGGACGCGCTCGCCGTCGACCAGCAGCGACTCGTCCGACACGACCATGCTCGACGCCCCGACCCACGTCCCCCTCACGCCGACGCGCCCGCGCCAGCCGTCGGTGACGCAGCGCGCGCCGCCTGCGCAGACACCCGCGCCGGACCCGTCGTTCTCGCTGCTGCTGTCGCTGCCCCGCGAGCTGCGCGACCGCGTCTACGGCCTCGCCCTCGCGTCGCCGCACCCGTTCTGGTGGCCCGGCCAGGCGCCCGCGAGGCACGGCGTCGGCGTCGCGCTGCTGCAGACGAGCCGCCAGGTCCACGACGAGGCCGCGCCGCTGCTGTACACGGCCAACAAGTTCCTCTTTACGCACCCGAGCGACTGCACCGTGTTCCGCGTCGTCGCCTCGCGCCACGCCGCCCGCATCGCCTCGGTCTACTTTCGCATCCGCGAGCGCGACCTGCCGCTGTGGACAAAGTACCTGGGCAGCCGCAAGGACGAGCGCTGTCTGAAGCACGACCTGCCGCGCCTGAAGACGCTGAGCATCTTCCTGCGCTGCGGCACCGCCGTCACCCCGCGCCTCGTCGCCCACCTGGCCGGCCCGGCCTTTAACGCGCCGCACGCCCTCGCCGCCCTGCCGCCCGCCATGGCCGTCCACGTCCAGGCCGTGCAGAACGCGCTGGGCCAGCACGTCGCCGCCCTGCAGCAGCACCCAGATACAGCCACAGCCACAGCCACAGACACAGCCACACACACATCCACACACACACACGCAAACACACACACGCAAACACACACACAAACACACGCAAACACACACGCAAACACACACACAGCCACAGATACAGCCACACACACAGCCACACACACACACGCAAACACAGACACACACGCAAACACAGACACACACACAAACACAGACACAGCCACACACACACACGCAAACACACACGCAAACACACACGCAAACACACACGCAAACACAAACACAGCCACACACACACCCACACACACAAACACACACACAAACACACCCACACCCACCCCACCCCCCGCAGTCCAGCCCTTTGCGGCCTTTGCAGGCATCCCGCCCCACCACGCGCCCCAGCCGCCGCCCCACGGAACCCACAACCTCCTCGCCACCTTCCTGCGCCACGAGCGCGAGCTCGGCATCGAGAGCCTGTGTCTCAGTCTGCGCGACACCCTGCACGAGCCGGACACGCGCGCGGGCGACACTACGCACTACGCACCCCCGGCCCCGGCAGCGGTCGGCGGGCACCGCGAGCGCCGCGCCCAGGACCGCGAGCGGCGCGTGGACCGGAGCACCGACACGGCGACCACGAGCAAGGCCAGCGACGCGCCCCAGGTCAAGATTGTGTGCATCATGCGCGTGCCGACGGCCGAGGTGGCGCGGCTGGTGCGTCTGTATCCCGCCGAGCTGAGCGTGGACCGCGGCGGGGACGCGCGCACGCGCTCCCGCCGCCTGCACGGCGTGGACGTGTGCGTGGAGATTAGCGGGGTCCCGGGGCCGTGAGCGGAATACGTGAGACACGGCGTTGTTTGTTTCAAGTCATGTCCAGCTTTGTTTCAAGTCATGTCCAGCTTTGTTTCAAGGTCATGTCCAGCTTTGTTTCAAGGTCATGTCCAGCTTTGTTTCAAGTCATGTCCAGCTACGAGTCGATTCTTACGTGTCCGAGTGCAGATACGCCGCCTCCAGCATCGCCGGGCGCGAACGTGGGTACCCCAGGCTCTCCAGACCACAAAGGCAACCAGTCTCCGCACTGCGTCGCGCGTACTCGGGCCCAAGCTGCGTCTCCACGCCCAGCCCGTACGGATGAGCTCGCGGCACGAATCCCCCGAGGCCGGGCATGTGCATATCGACGTCGTCCCTCGTCCACTCGGCCCGCAGGTCCACCATCTTCCGCCCGCTGCACCCCTTCTCCCCATCTCGCTCCCCGACCTCGCGACACACGCAGCACACCAGCGTGCCCCACCTCGCCCTGCCCTTCTCCGCCAGGTCCAGACACGCGTAGTGGAACCATCTGAACCGGCAGTCCCCGTTGACGCACTGCGCAATCTGCGGGGCCTCGCCTTTCTTGAACGTGCCGTGGCACGCGGGCTGGTTGCAGAAGCAGATCCTGCCTGTGCGCGTCGGGTGTGTGCCGTGGAACGCGCTCCACTCTGCTTCTGCGACGTCGGCGCGGGTGGACTGGAGCGCGGGTGGCTTTGCAAAGTGCACGGTGAGTTTGGGCGGGGTGGCGGCGGGCTTGGGCGTATGGTCGAGGCTGACTGTGAGCATGGTCTCGGGGAAGACAGCCGTGTCTACTAGAGCCATGGGTTTCTTTGGCGCCGCGGTTCGTGCTCGCTTCTGCTTGCCTGCTTGTTGTCCTGCGGGCGCTGTCTTTTGCCTCTTGGCTTCTCTGGTCGTCTTTCGCTTCTTGGCTTCTTTGGTCGTCTTTGTCTTCTGCATCGGCTTCACGGGCTCCACGGGCTTCACGGGCTTCAAGGGCTCCACGGGCTTCACGGGCTCCAAGGGCTCCAAGGGCTCCACGGGCTCCACGGGCTTCACGGGCTTTACCGGTGCTGCCCGCTTCGCTGGGGACATGGGCGTGGTCGTCTTGTGGTTTCGAGGCCACTTTCGCACTTGCGCGACGGGTGCTTTGGCGTTGGCGTCGACTTCTTGCCCGAACCTGCGCTCTTTGGCACGTGGAGTCGTTGGATCTACGATTCGAATGTCGCGACAGTCTCTTGCGACTGCGCCTTCGACTCGTGACTTCTCCGTGGCGGCGGCAGCGTCCTTTGTTGCAATCGAGCAGGGCTTTGTCGTTGGAGCCGCGGGAGTACAGGCCGCGGGAGTACAAGCCTTGGGCGTAAGAGACGCAGTTCGTAGAGCGAGAGTAAAAGAATCCCTTCTGCGCAGCGGGCCAACGCGTGCTGTTTGCTTCTCCATGGGCTCGTTGCTGGACGAACTGATCCAAACAGCAGTGCTGCCTCGATCGTTGCTGGACGAATGGCCCGTCTGAACTCCATTGGGATGATCAGAGGCTCCATGGAGATGGTCAGAGGCTCCATGGAGATGGTCAGAGGCTCCATCAAACTGAGCAAGTGCCTTTGACCTCGAGTTAGTGCCTGGTTTGTGTGCAACATGTGTGCGCCAACTCACTTCGCCGAAATGATCCTGCACATCTGCTGCCGCTTCAATCGGACATGCCATCACGCCCATTATCCCGCCAACAGCCAGCGAGTCGACATCCCTCGCCACGGAGCCAGGCTCCTTGCGCTTCAAGACCGGTCGTGGCGGAAGCCCCTCGTCCGAAAACCTCAAGCGCGGCTGCGGAACAGCACTCTGGAGCCGACGCATGCTCTCTCTCGCCCCAGTGCACTCGTCCCACAGATAGCCCAGACAGTCAACGCAGTACCCCGGGGCATTGGCCGCTGCGCGCCGGACAACCTGTGCATATCCCGGATACGCCGCGGGCTCCCTCATCAGCACACCGTCGCGGCGGAAAGGCAGCATGAAGTGCGCTTGCGATGCGCTGGCGGGCGTGACGGTGCCCCAGTGCACCAACGGCTCGATGCGGATGGTTTGGGACTGGCACTGCTTCGACCTCGTGTGGAAGTTACCGAGGTTGCAAATCTGCCTCGCGCTGTCCTGGGGGAGGACGAAGATGTGTTTCTCTGAAGACGCGTCAGTCGATGGCCGATCGCAAGGCAGGTGCCGTCTGTCTACCTTCTAGCAGCTGTACGATCCTCGACACATGTCCTGCGACAAAGACCTGCAGCCGCGACGGGGTCTGGGTCGCTACCCCCACTGCTCCACGGCTCTTCGAACCTTTGATCCACAGCTTCGCCTGCAAGACTGCCATGTGGCCAAGGGAAACATCATCCACATCACACCCAACCCCATACTCATCGCCAACCTGCTCAGGCCTTAGGTGCTGGAAAAGGAAAGCACGAAGCGCATCCCCACTCGCCAGACCCGGCATGTCGAACTCCAGAGCCTCGGGCGCTGCATCCCCCGCCTGTCCGAGGTGATACTCCGACTCACTCGACGCGCGATCGATGTGCTTGCGCCCCTGCAAGTCAAGCGCGTACGCCGTCTCGTATACGATATCGACTTCCTGCAATACCGGCAGCGCGGGAGGCTCCATGTGCTGTGTGCGTGAGCCTGTCGACTGCGCGCCCGCAAATCGGGACGCCATTGGAGCGTGCGAGATCACCCTGTTGGCGAGAAGAGACGGAGCGAAAGAAGAGACAGAGCGAAAGAAGAGACAGAGCGAAAGAAGAGACAGAGCGAAAGAAGAGACAGAGCGAAAGAAGAGACAGAGAGCGAAAGGAGTGGACGTTCCCTGCCAAAGCAACGAGACGCTCTCAAAAGATGAGAATGGAGAATGAAATGGCCGAGTTGCGCGAGGGCTGGCGCGATCGTCAAGAGGTCGCTGTGGCGTGGGAGACAGCTATATATGAAAAGGTTCTGATTGTGCCAAGGACGATTTTCTGCTCGTAGAAGCAGAGATGAGGTGAGGTGAAGGCTGGACGCCGCCGCCCGCACGCGTGCTATCTTCTCTTTTCAAAACGCGGATAGACGCGCGGGACGTCTCGAACGCGTTGGTTTCGTGGCAATGGGGTGTTTGGAAGACGTTCGAGAGCTGTGAGAAGTAGACGGTTCCCAGGAGTTGTTGGGGTCGAGAAGTGAAAGCAATTGTAGGTAGCTTGAGGGTTGAACAGCCAGACTCTGCCGTCGGGATTGAAGAACTGCTTTTTGGGTACGCTTGCGTTCAATGTTCGTGGGCCGGCGGTGGACATGGTCGGAGCACGGTGAGCTTGATGCATGTAGGTTACGCCATCCATCTCCAGGCCATCATACCCATTCGCACGAAAAGGTCCCGTGTTCTGAACAAATACAAACAACGAGTAGTATCATGTATCTAGTAGCACAAATCACGACCCTCGTACTGTTCATTCATTCGCATTATAATGCCACAAAGCTCGTCGCAGCAACACATGAATAATCCCTGCTGCAAGCGTGAAACCCTTTACCCAGCCTGCTCAAGCTCTCTCACCTGCCCTGCAAGGCCCCCAGTATTACTCCATGTGCCCGCTCCAGGCTCGTTCAATTTCTTCTGCTCAGTATGTGTGGCATCATCCTTGAGATCCGCAACGTTGCCCTGGCCATGGTCCTCCGTCAGTGCAGCAAAACCACCACTTCCACCGCTGAGCGTTGAGTTGTCGTGGAGCTCACAGCTCGACTGAACCTGGCCTGGGCGACCGAGACCCCTTTCTACGGAGCCCGAATCGGCGCCGACCAATGTTGATGAGGCGCTGGTGAAAGTCCTCTGATTGTTGATGTCCGGGTTTGGTGTGGACGCAGATTCCTTGGGCGCTGTATCGGCAGGGAGGACCTGGGGCGAAAATCGGGAGCAGTGTCGGCCTCTGAGACAATCTTTCTAGGCTGATGCTGTGGGATTGCTGGCTTGGGTATCGAGAAGCATATGAGCTGAGTGCCCGTTGACTTTGCGCATGAGCCCCGACCGATTTCACGTATGAAGCAGTTGCAGCAGCACTCAAGGCTTTGCCAAACTCAGTAATACTCTGACTTACTCTGCCAGCCATAAGGGGCTCGCTGGGCTCAACGCGGCCGGAGAATTCGCCCTGGTTGGCAACGGCATCTGGATTCTGACACAAGCTGTACAGTGTTGGGAGTTGGAATTCGTTGGTGAGTGGTAGAAGAAAGTCAATTGGTTTGATGAGGTCTGTTTGTGTGATAAGGGTCGTGTTATTTGAGGAAGCTTTAGTAGCTCTACAGAGTATTATATGACGGCGTCAAGCGAACTGGCATCGCGAGAACGTCATCAACGATACCCGCGATGAAAGCTGCTATGAGCGCATATGAGGGACTTAACATCATTCAAGTACTACGTCAATCAGTCGCGTGGTAATGCGCTATTACGAGAGTCGTTGTATGTTCGCGATGTTGATACGTGATGGCCCAGACGCGTCATCCTTGGCGTTCAGGATACGGATGCACCTCTCTCCTTCCTGGCGAAGACTTACTTATGTTCCTGGAATGCAGGGTAGCACGTAGGTGATCACTATCTGTCCAATCGATCAGTATTGGTGCTACCTCAGCGCAGAATGTAGGTTGGCCGGAGAAGAGCCGAGAAGTACTCGACGGGAGGACTCGACGGCAGGCTTCAGAACGCAGGCGAAGCCTACTGCAAGCACGTTAGTGAATTTCAGCCTGCGGAGAACATAATGGAAATTAGGTGATTTGGAAACGCTGACGGAGGATCCATGCCTAAGGGTGTGCATCGATACAGTAATCATCTCAACTCTGTTGCGTGGTCAGGAAGGATGGCTATGAAGGCGGTCAAACCACAAGTACCATGAGTGTATCCTTTCGAGGGTCATGCCTGTCACTTCGTCCGACGGCACCGAGATGGCAAGGCTGCGGAAGTATCATTCTGTAACTGTCAAATATTTCGCGTGCAAAGGACAAGCTGATCCTATGGACTATTAGTAGCTCTGTAGCCGTGGGCAGTTCGTGAGCCCGCCATGCGATCTAGAGGGATCGTTCAGTAAATTGTGAGCAGACTTTGCTGACTCACAGAACGCGTGAAATGACTCATCCGTCCTATTTGTAGTCGCGAACCTTCTCTTCAAGGACCCACCGCCTTCAGTGTCGAGGATGCCGCTGAATCTGTACACCAGGTGAATTATTGCCCCAATCCATCTATGCCCATCCATCTTCCAAAATCGACAAAAACAACGCCAACCAATTTTTGCCAGGCAGAGCAGTCTGAATAGAGACAACGTACCATGTCCAGAGATGAATGGTTCTCTTAAAATCTGCTGGCGGCAGCACCCCAAAGGGAGTTGTAGATCTTGTCGACAACGTACGAGGCCATAATCGTGCGGTGGTTGAAACTGCGACCGTTAAGACCCTGCAAAGCTTTCTCACCACCAGAGACTGAGTCGAACTTGACGTAGATATCGCCTTCTGTGTTCGGGTCGACAGCGATGTGGACGACCTTGCCGTACTTCTTATCACACTCGATCTTGACTTCGCTTTCGAGGTCCTTGACCCAGCTGTTGCCCCAATTCTTCTGCTCCCTGATTGAAGGTTAGCTTGCAATCATACTGTATGCGGGACTTCGTTACTTACTCGTCAGCGTCGAAAGCATTCTCGATCTTGATGCACTTCGAAGCCATAGGCTTGTCGACAACGGGGGCGCGAGGCTTGCTGACAACGGGTGCAGCACCTTGCTTGGCGGGCTCCGCCGGATCACGACGGGCTAGCGCGTCCATTAGCTTGGAACGATCGTAAGTCTTGAAGTTGACTCCTGCAACGTCGGTGTCGTCAAGAGCGGAAGCGCCGCTGACACCGCGGTCATCCTTGCTGTGGGTGCGATCGAAGACACCACCAGATCCACCAGCGTATGCGCCACGGCCACCAGCACCGCTGAACGCAGAGCCCTGATAGCTTTGCGCCTGCTGGTTGAAGGTTCGCAGCAAAGTGGCTGTCGACTCTGGTGTAAACTTGTCGTTGCCGAGACCGACTCGAATTTGGCGGCCAGCGAGCTCAAAACCGTTCATTTCTGCTAGTGCGTCTTTAGCATTACTTGGGTCAACAAATCTGGCACGTTAGCACTTGGCAGCAGATGTGAAGGTGAGGGTCTTACTGAACGAAGCCGTAGCCCTTCGATCTGCCGGGGTTCATCTCGTCACGCTGGAGGATGACCTGCTCAAGCTCACCATAGGGCTCAAAGATCTCTTGCAAGTCCTTTTCGGTGACGCTGAAGTGAATGTTGCCAACGTAGAGACGGTGGAAAGGAGCGCCGTTGGCGCCTGGCGCAGCACCTCCCTCAGATGGTCGGGCAGCGCGGTTCTTCTCAGCTTCTGTGAGCTGCGCAATAATGGGGACACCTTTCAGCTTCTGTCCAGTCAGCTCCAGAGCCTTGGCAACAGACTCTTCCTCCTTGAACTCAACATAGCCAACGCTAGAATGCCTATTAGTACAAGCGTCTGCCGCAGATGTAGTAAAACTCACCCCTTTGAGCGACCAGTGACTCGGTCCTTTACAATCTGCGCCTCGACGACGGGTCCGACAGCTTCGAAAAACGAGCGGAGGTGGCGTGTCTCTGCACGCTGGGAAATCTGCTGCACGAAGATAGTGCGCTTATCACGATCGTCTTCTGTAGCTTCGGGGGTGGCAGTCTTCTCACGGCGGGCTCCTTTGCGCTCATCACCAGTGCGGCGTTCACCAGATCTTTCCCGTTCACGGCGGGGCCTGTCACCACGCGGGGAGCGCGAACGAGCGCGTCCTCCACCGCTGTAATAGTCACCGCCTCGGTCCCTTCGTCCTCCGCGGAATCTATCACGGGAGCTGCTTCGTCGAGGTTTGTCGTCACCGTCACCTCTGCTCGAGCGAGGCCGGCTGTCATCTCGTCGGCGGTGATCGCGGTCGCGGCTTCGGCGTCTATCACCTCGGCGGTCACCACGATCCCGGCTGCGGTCGCGGCGGTCACCGTGGCGGTCCCGGCGGTCGCTGTGTCGGTCATCCCTGCGCGAATCTGAGTCGCGGGCCTCGTCATTAGCGTGCTGCTCGCGGGTTTTTTCGACGTCGCGGGCAGCCTCCTCGAGGAGCGCATCCACATCCATAGCGCCTGAAGTCATGTTGGTGTCGGGTGAGTCCTAGCTCTCGATAAGTTGCGTCGATCGGTAATGCTGGGCGCGATCACGAGGTGGGCGCAAGGTGTTGTACGAAGTAGTTGCGGTAAGCCGTGAGGCTGAGATTATATTGCAGACTGAGCGTGTGCGGAAGGCAGCTAGTACTTCAAGTGATTTCTGCAGCGCCAATTGACCGTATAGAGTCTTGTCGCAGACGGATCGTGCCTGTTGGTGCTTGCAAAAACTGCAGTTGGTGGTGATGTGAAGGGAAAGGAGGCTGGGCTGGGACAGTATTTGATTTGGGGCCCGCGCTAGTGGCGGCAAAACGAGGAGAACTCACCACTGGGCACGAGCAAGCAGGCAGGCGCTACACGTGACAACACTTTCACCAACGTGCACAAGCTTCAGTCATAATAACGGCTGGGAACAAATGGTGCGCTGATACGCACGTTAAAATTAAAATAGGTATACGTGATCGTGGAATGTGTCCGGCCACAAGCAAGAGATGCGCCGCCCAACGTGTCGTGAGTAGTCTTACAAAACCAAACGCCGAACCAATGCTATCTATACAATCGCAACCCCAAGTTCTCTAGACGGCGGTGATCTTACGAGCTCTTGATGACCTTGGGTGCGCCCACCTCAAGCTCCGTGCCAAAGACCCAGTCCCAGAAGCGGCTAGTAACGCCAAAGCCGTTCTGGTAATCGGCGAAGTGGTGCTTGAGGTGGTACTTCTTGAGCTCCTGATACCAAGGAGGAAGCTTCTGGTGGTGGAGGAAGTAGTGAGTCAGGTCGTACAGTGTGTAGCCGAAAACACCGCCGCAGTAGGCAGCTGTCGCAGCATACCAGTTGTGGAAGAAGACAGCGTGCGCGAACTTCCAGAAAGGTGCTGCGAGCGCTGCAAACAGTGTAGGAGGCATGACCAGCCTGTACTTGTCCATCGGAAGGTAATGGTGGATACCGTGTAGCAGGAAATGTAGGGTGAGAGCGGCGCGGTTGTTAGGGAGGTGGCTGTCATCGGAGTTAGCTATTGCACGTGTAGCGATCGGAGTGAACTTACTCATCGAGGTGGAACAAGCATCGGTGGAGGACGTATTCGATGATAGTCCAGAAACCAAGGCCAAAGACCCAGTAACCTGCGAGAGATGTGTGGCTCAAATCGCCTTGAGCAGCAATGTACGTGACGCCCGCAATAACAGGCCACCAGAGAGTCGGAACCACCCACCAAGGTGTCTTGCTGAGAGGCTCCAAAAAATTACCAAACAAAGGGGCGGAATCGCCTCCCCTGTAGTGGCGTGGCCGATGGACCTGCTCAAGGTAGAAGTCCTTCTCGAACCCTCCATTCCATACCTGCATGAGCAGAGGCCTATTGAGGTCGAGGAACTTGTGTTGCTTGTAGTCCAGGCTGGGATCCGTTTCGCGCGACAGATCTTCGGCGGTTGACATGCCCGTAGCAGCGTAAAGTGGCCCCTGGTTCTGGGCCATACCCTTAAGCTCGATTTTGCCTACCTCAGATGGAGGCAGTGGAACAATCTCGTAGGGCTTGCTGCTCTTGGTGACAGCGTCCATGACCTCTTCACCGGCTACGAAGCCGACGAGGCACTCATCCAGGATCTCGTAGGCAGAGTCTGAGTGAGCGTGGGATATCTCGTCTTTTAGGATCTTTGTGATGTCTCTGCCGCCGTACTCGAGGATGAGCTCGCCCCCGCCCGGGTGACCGTCAAGGAAGTCTGTGACATCGTACACCTTGGTGCCTATGGTGACATAGCAAGACTTCTCGTTGTCATGCGACTGGACTTCGACGCTCGGAATGGTCGGAAGGCTGCGGCCTGGCATTGTGGTGGTCGTGGACATTCGGTCGATATGCTAGGAGCCTGGGTCCTCACGAGGTTTCGACGGGGTGGATTGTATTGTTTTGGCGCAGATCACTGCTCTCGGAAGACGGCGGCCACAACACGTGTTAAAGCGCAAAAGCTGGGGGAATGCGCAAGCGGAGTCGGTGCCAATGGAAGCTGAGGGTCGTAAAGGGTAGAAAGTAGCAAAGAGACGCTGGGGTAAAAAGTACTGTAAGATTGCGCAGAGAGTGTCAATAGTTGTCAGGAGAGCCAAGTGGATCGGTCGAGTCGGGCAGATCACACTTGAGCGTGGCGAGACAACTGGATAGACCCTGGCAGGCTGGAACTTTGCGCTTTCCGTTTTCCGAGCCAACGTTTCATTGGTGAGCAGAGGGCAAGTTGCTCGGCGAGCGAAGATTTGTCTTCTGACAATTGTCTTCTGACAAAGATGACGTTGACATAATTGTTGAATGATGTGCCGTTCCCTGACCAATCCTTCCTTTTGCTCCTCTCAGAATCTGCAGTTTCGCCCGCTCTACCACCATGTATCGAATAGTCGCAGCGAGTAATTCATGTAATTTATTGTTCCACGCAGAAGTACAGCAAGGTGCGGATTAGGTTGGTAAAGCTTGGATGATCTTGTTTTCGCCAGACCACACTGGTGAGGAGAACGAGCGCGATGAAACATCGATAGGGTAGCAATAGACAACTAAAATATCTCTAGTAATATTTCCAATTATTTCACATACGACCATAGGACGTTGAGAACAAGGCTTCCCGTTCGCTCAGCCCTATTTAAGCAACGTACCGGCGGATTAGTAGTTAGGTGGGTGACCACTAGCGAATACCCGCTGTTGTATG
>NW_022984837.1:0-25130 GCF_010094145.1 Didymella exigua CBS 183.55
TTGTTCTGGCATCATAGCGCAGCTTATATGTAGGCCCTCGCACGGCACGATTTGTAATAGAGTTCAGGTTCACGACAGCGCTTGGCCTGCGACACCTTACATGAGTCTACATTTGACTCTCTTATTGCCATCTTTGGAAAGTATATCTGTCACACTGAAATACTAAGCAAACACAACGGATATAACTCTAAACTTTGCAATGATCGAGAAAAACAGAGAGGGCTCGTTGAATCTGATTGTGAAACTCGGCGTACTAGACGAGATCGCACAATCGTGACGTACCTGAAGCAACGACACGCGCGAGCATCCGCACGGCAACTCTCTGGGGTCTCTAACGTGTAATACAGTCACAGGTGCACAGTGCAGAACTCATCAACTTTTGGCTCATGTGCTTTTTGCAGCTCTTGGTGCAGACACTGAACCGCTCACATATTCTCTACCTACATGTGTGAGCACGCAGTGAGTGAGTAGGCGCAATAAGACAAGGGTACTGTTCATTTTCTCACAGATATGATTCAGTATCGAGCTTGCTATAATTGCATCGTAATCGATGGACCCCCATTACTGTGCGTCGCCCAGGGGCCCTTAGTGATGCAGCGACCGTGGCTCAACAGCGACGCGACCCAATAAACAGCACATCTGACCCCAACAGGGCCCGAGAAGCACATTAGGCGATAGGCTCTGCACATACACACAAACACATACTGGCTCCATCCTCTGCTTGCGCCGTGCGAACCGATAACACCCACACTGCTGCCTCCTGCGAAGAAGCCACCTCTAATTCTCGCCAAATGTCCGCCACTTCGTTCACACGCTGGCTCGCTGGCGCACGAAGAAAAGTAGAGCGGAGTAATGATCTGCATACGCGCTCAGAATGGCTTGCAAATTTGATCTACGATGATCCATTCCTTCACGCAACAAACCCAGACCTTCCGGACGATTGTCTTATCTGTTACCGCCCATTCGCACACCGAATACCTGACAGGACACGCATAGAACTGGAATGCGGTCACAGGCACTTTTGCAGGTCGTGTATGAGAAGATGGTCTCGAGAGGGGAAGGATACCTGTCCATACTGCCGCAAGAAGCTTTGGCACCTGAATACGCCCACCAGCATCACCAACAGATCAGCCAATCGACTCTCTGGGGTAATCCAGAGACAGCTTAACGCAACTGTTGTAGAAACATTCTCTACCGGCCGGACAGATAATGTTAGCCTGACGACGCACGTCTCTGGGCCAAATTTGAGATCCGAGTTCTTTGGAAACTCAGCTGCTATGCCTCAATCAGCGGCGCGCAGAATCCTGTTCAGACGGAACATCACCTCCCCATCTACCATTCGCGATCTGGGTACGACAGAACATCAGGCACCGGTAGCTGACCTAGTCCTCCACTATAACAACCTCGTCGCAGTTACGATGCAGTACAACGAAAGACCCAGGTCCCACGGTCCGCTGACTCGACTCCAAGCTCGCATGCGCCGTGGAGCCATCAATCCAGAGATCAGAAACTTGCAGTAGCTTCATAGAATGCATCGAAAGCAGAGCGTGAAGGCGCTATATACTTGGAAGGTTGGAAGATGCAGTACCTGCACCGTTGCGCCCATATCTTGACCGTGATCACACGAGTCAAGCTGACCTGGGGGGTTGCGCTAGCACAAACGCACCCGCATCGTCTGCCCGGCATGAGCTCATGGTTCCTTTAGCAGGTGTTCATCGAAAATATACTTTGGCGTCATGCTGAAAACATAGATGTAATTTCCACAATTTATCGGCACTTGTCGACGTCAATACATCGCTCCGGAGTCAATGCTGTCTCATAAGTAGCACCAG
Source organism: Didymella exigua CBS 183.55 (assembly GCF_010094145.1). Lineage (NCBI taxonomy): Eukaryota > Fungi > Ascomycota > Dothideomycetes > Pleosporales > Didymellaceae > Didymella > Didymella exigua. Next base: position 1,833 of record NW_022984837.1, read on the forward strand.
CACGTGATCGACTCTAGAGCATAGAGAAAACTTTCTAAGATAGACCCATAAAATGTCTTGTCCGATAACTTGAGTTCTTACAGTGTCAAACACGTGCGCTGCACTTCACTTGCGCAAAGCCGTGCACGGATCATGGCCGGACCTAGTGCAATATAAACGCAGCTAACCCACTCAAAGGCCTTCTCCACCCACAGCTTGTTCATCTGAACAACCCCATCATTGTTTTCACTTTTCGATATCTCTTACGCGTCAGCACGCCTAATCTGTCTACAAAAACACCTATTCATCCTCTATTAGCATCGTTAAAACATGCCTTCCAAACGAAAGCAGTCTCTCCACAAGCAGGCTATCATCGAGACAGATGCGTTCCGCGAGGCGCAGAAGAAGGGGGCCGAGCAGAAGGAGGCAATGAAGGCCACGGAGTGTACGTTGGCTGACACTTGGCTTGGCTTGCCGTATGACTGACAAACTTGTAGCTATCACATTGCCATCCGTGCCTGATGCAAGCAACCCGCGCAATTCGTCGGTGCACAAGTCGCAACCGCGCAAAGTCGTCGTGCCCAACGCCCTTCTCCAAGGTACGCGGCTTTGAAAGCTTGAGCTGTCCCCTTTCCTGACACCTCCACCAGTTGTCAACCCGAATGTGCGAAAGCTGCCAGACGCGGCTTGTGAAAAGGGCGTCGTCATCATCGATGGCAACAGTTTCCAGAAGTCTCTCGCGCGCAAGAAGAAGGCCCATCGTGTGCCCCTTCGAGATACCGCAACTAAGGCCGAGAAGAAGCTGGCGCCAGTCGACGCGACCCAGGTCCCAGAATCACACTTCACTTCCACAAGCGAGCAGACGGTTGACGACGGCACCTTCGAGGCGCTCCACAGTATCATCAAACTCCCTTCCGGGGATCTCGACTTACACGAGCTGGTGTCTCCGCAATCCCTTACCAGCTCTGAGTTGAGGTTGCAGTCTTTGGACAGGTTTAGCGGGGACTTTGCGTTCGCTGAGCCGCAGTATACCCCTTTATCGAAGCTGGACTGGAAGATGCCAGGTTTGTTCAACATGCCGCCGAGTGCAGGCCCTATTGTCAAGCCGATACCTATCCTGAGTTCCACGACGGATTCAACTTCAACGTTTGCATTTGAGGCGCCTAGGATTGCCCCTGAGCCTGCATCCCTTGCGCCAGTCGTCTCTGATGTGCCCCCAGGCCCTGAAGAGCGGACTCGCTTCGACCTTGCAATGGCATTCTGGACTTCAGTCTCTCATACCAAGACTCTAGGTGGAGAAGAATCGGTCTTCACGGGTGCTGGGACCGAGATCTTCGAGAATGATGCGGAAGACGGAAATGAAGCATCCATCGACTCAGCGGTAGTCCGAAGCGTTGATGTCGAGGAACTGCAGACAAACTACCCCAATGTCTACGCCACAGCCCTTGATCGATCGACGGACGCACTCACTCTAAAGCTTGTTGCGTTTGGTCAGGCGACTGGAATCACGGCTTCCAACGCTGACTCACAGCGCAGCTGTACTGCAGCGGTTGCCATACTCGACGGTCTCCACATTTCTATACAGGACATTGACCTCGTCGCGGAACTCGAAATCACATGTAAGGATGCCATTGGTGATGGCGAGGAAGAGACCGAGACTGCCGAAGACGAGACCGTGGGTACACCTTTATCTGAGCACGGTCAGGTTTCCTCGGTCAGCACGTCCGAGCCACTGTACTATGGCGAGGCGCGAGACGAGCAAGACTCGGACTTTGAGTTTGCAGCGTCACCTGTCAAGGATCAAGTCCTCTTACTCGAAGGCAGCGATGACACCACGGCTGTCTGTCCAGAAGATCCTGACTCGAATAAAGAGGCAGACTCAAGCCAGCAGGCAGGTCCAGTCGTTCACGTTCGAGACGTGGCTGACACCTCGCCCTTGGTGGCGTCAGTGAAAGCTAATGACCACCCGCCTCCTCTGCGCACATCTCAGCAGTGGCTTACCTTGACTGCACCGCCGACGACGACACCGCAATCTGGTATTAAGAGGTCCGCAGTAACTCCCGGTCGTCAGGAATGGCTTACTCTCACACCTTCTTTCGTCGAGCTTCCTTTGGAGATGACTGACCACTCGTCCTACGTTGGTCAGTCTCCGAGCCTCGGCCGTGACACTGCTGATAAGGTGACGAAGCCTGAAACGCCAGAAATCATCTCGTTCGAGTCTGCTTCCAGCAACGAATCATCCGCAGAGGGCGCTTCGACTGCAGATGGTGAGCCCACCGCACCTGGAGCATCGCCAGACTGGACCGCTGAGCTTGTTTGCGCCATGCTCGGCACCGAGTCTCTCTTTGACTTCATGTCGATCCTGGGTGTCAGCGAGGATGGCTCCACAAGCAAGAGCGCGCTAGTCACTGCCTTTCTGATCCTTGTCAGGGCCGAGCGGCGGAAGCTCGACCTACCAGCTCCACCGCCATCGTGCACTGCCACCTCCGTCCTCACTAGCAAGATCCTGCCGTACACCACGGTACTAGGCACCACCTAGCTCGCCACGTTCCTGGCGCAGTTCGATTTCTGCAACGAAGGCACGGTAGAGGCTGAGGAGATCTACCGCGTGTTCAAGGAACTATGCAAGGAGGAGACGCACAAAAATCTATTGGCTACGACTGGCACCATGGGCAAGGTCGGTCGTCGTATTGGGAAACTTTCGATTGCTTAAGAGTGTTCGGTAAGTTGAGCGCCTCCCAGCTGAATCATTACCACTGACTGACAACAGGGTGGCTGGAAATTGGCGCCCTGGCGCACGAGGATACACCAGTCAATATGCATGTTCGTTCAAATCTCGCCTTTGTGCGGCTGTTACGAAGCCGTAGAGTGTCCTTTGTCCTTTCCATGTATAGCAGGCTCTTCACGTTCACATCCTAAAGTCAGCGCTTGAAGCCTGGATGCGTCCTGAAATTTGAGATCTCTGACCGTCGCGACTGGTGTTGGCATCCATCAAACAATTCGTTTGAAGCTTCGACTCGTCGCGGAGGTCATGTTCGCTTAGTTGAAGAGTAGCGTTCGGCATCGCGCAGTGTCGGAAGATGCACGTGAAGATGCACGTGAAGATGCACGTGAAGATGCGGGTCGTGGTAGCTACCATAATCATCGCAAGCTCTGTTGTTGTCTCGATGATCTTCCCGGGTGATGTATGGTGTCGCAAAGCAGCGGTCGTCATGATCTGCAAGATGTGAGATCGGGCTAGGTACCGCCGTACCGGTAGCGTTAAAGGACCCACTTTCCGTGTTAGCGCTGTCGCGCCTCGCTTCATCATTGACGCCTGCGCGGTTCAGTCTTCTTACCTTAACATCAGCAACACAGGGAGCAGTCGAGCAAATGAACGGATCTTCCAGCTGTCTGGAACACTCGGGCTCAGGCACCTGTACCAAGCCCATAAGCTCCGCATCGTGCCAATCTTGACACTACACCTGCAACTAACAAAGCCCCGCGATCTAGTCAACCAGACCTTTTTGAACCCTTATATCATCGTCAACGTCATGTAGGCGCCGCCACTGCTCGGTGCAGAGCATGTGTCAGCCAGGAATGTAGCACGTGGAGACCTTTTGATGCAAACATCAACGTTCTGTACATTTCGAATTTTCCACCTAATCATGCACAACGCCGTTGAAGTGACAATGCCCACCGAAAACGAACGCCCGCTGCTCCGGAACTCAATCTCTCCTCTTTTGTCGCTGCCGCACGAACTTTTGCATTTCATATCCAGCTCAATCACCAACTTCCAGCCATGGACCTTCACTTCGATCCGGGAGCATGCGGACCCCTCCATAGACGACAAGGACCTCTTGCCGCACGTTGGTGATTTCGAAACCATCGATCTGAGACCGGCTCATCGGACTGTTCTTGGGCTGTCGAGCGAGTATGGCTGGCTGACGCTTGTACTCTCGCGACATCCCTACCACCTGTCCAGGAGCGACAAGACAGGGATTTCACCAGCCATCACGCAGGCACTGAGGAGAGCGAATGCCCAGCTGGAGCAGATGCATTGCGCCGAGGGGGAACCACGAAGCACGCCTATCTATCGCAGCAGTCGGCGAGCGTCCAGGATATCTCCCACCGACAACGCAGCTTGTCAGAAAGCATGCATGCAGCAATACCACGCCCATGTCCACCTAGAAGAGGAAACCTGTCCCGTTGCTAGTAGCGGCGCAGCACGATTACGCACAGCGCGTAGCTACGAAGACGAGCCCTCCGGCGCCAGCGCGCTCATCGCGTGCAGTCCCGCTCCCGTGCTCAAGCTCAGCAGCCAGGACATTGCGCGTCTCGCCAGCCAACTCCAGTCATTGGAGTCCACGGAGGACAAGGTCGTCGCCATGGCCGCCATCCTGATCACGCTCGTGCAATGCCGGCTGGCGCTGCTCGCGGACCTCGACAAGTGCGAGCCCGACTCACCGATCCCTTCCATCGAGCTCTCCGAGTCCACTGTCCCCGCGACACCGAAGACGGGCCCGCGCCACGATCGCTTGCGCAGCATGTCCGGCTCGACTGTTGCCGAAGCAGTAGTGGCGCAGACGCAGTCGCTCTCGCTCTCGCCGATATCGACAACGTACTGTTCGGGTAGGAGTCGAACGGCGGCGGTGTCGTGGGCCGAGAAGCGGGTGAGCGAGGAGCGCGATGTGGGCACGGCGCCGAAGCGACCGAGGCTGATGCAGTACAAGCAGGTGAGCAGCGGCAGGGTTGCGACGCTCATGGATCAGTTTGAGAAGTTTCATCTGTGAGAAGCTGGCGGTTGTCGAGCTCGATGTGTCGTCGGGCGCGCTCGTAAACTATTATTCACACATGGTGTTTGGCCTGCCTTCGTGCCCGCAGTGCAAAAGTGACGCAGGCCTCCTTCACCACACCACCATAGGGTTGTGCGGCGGAAGATCGGGAGCGCGTGCGTGGCACCGAGAGCATTTACACCACTGACACGCCTCCAACTGGCAGGCCGATACGTTCGTGGCGACGCCGGACGGCTGGAGTCAGGAGGTTGCTACGGGGAGGTTGCGACGGGAAGGTTGCGACGGGGAGGTTGCTACGGAAAGGTTGCTACGGAAAGGTTGCGACGGAAAGGTTGCTACGGAAAGGTTGCTACTGGAGCGGTCTGCTGTGCTTGTAGACTTCACCAACGACCTGCTTGGTAGACAATTCATTAAGCGTGCGCAGCAACCCCATCCATAAACCACGGGCGCCTTGTCAGCGAGCCACGCTGCGCCCGCCATTGTCTGAGCCGTCTGGGATAGTATTCACTGCAAGTTTCCGTGGGGATGCAGAGACGGTGGTCTGTATGTGTGGATAAGGGACTCGGAGTATCGTGGTAACGGTCTTCGACGTAGCGGTCTTTGATTTCGACGTAGCGCACCGTTGTTTTCTAGAATACCTACCGCGTTTTTCATCTGCGGCTGGATCCGCATACTAGGACAATGCATCCATCCACCCCAACAGCCATTTACCAAACATTGTCCCGTCTCGTCTGATATCGACACAATACATCCCCCCCCAGTTTCCGCTTTCCGCGCGTTGGTAGCTGATAAGCCGTAATGACGTTGTCTTGGAGCCAGATCGATCTCGACTTTCTCTTACGAACACTAGATATACGCCGTGAAACCGAGCGGTTGCAGCGGAGAATGGTGGTGTTGTTGGTGTTGTTGGTGGTGTTGTTGTTGTTGGTGTTGTTGGTGTTGTTGGTGTTGTTGGTGTTGCTGGTGTTGTTGGTGTTGCTGGTGTTGTTGGTGCTGTTGGTGTTGCTGGTGTTGTCGGTGTTGTCGGTGTTGCTGGTGTTGTCGGTGTTGTCGGTGTTGTCGGTGTTGGTGGTATTGGTGTTGCTGGTGTTGCCGGTGTTATCGTTGGTGTTGTTAGCTGCTGGCAGTTCAATTCTGTCACGTCCTGTTCTGTTCTGTTCGATTCAATTCGGTGGGTGAAGTAGAGCTCGGTTCAACAGGGCTGTTGCGGCGCGTCGTGTGGGGTAGCTTGAGCAGAGCCCGAGGACGGTGGGGGACTGTTGGTTCAAGGAAGCCAGCCGCAGGGTGGCTAGAAAGCGTGCGGGGAAGTGGTCAACGACTGGTCAACAACTGGTTGACGACTGGTCAACAACTGGTCAACGACTGGTCGACAACTAGTCGACAACTGGTCGACAACTAGTCGACGACTTATTCCAACGCTCCGCTGAGCTCGAGGTCGCTTGGGTATCATTGTCTCGCCTACTCGCTCTACACATTCACTCGCCTGCTCCCGCCACACCTCCACCCGCGCTACACCTCCACCTCACCCGCGGCCCCCTCATGGCCGCCAAACTCGCCCTCCTCGCTGAAGCGCATAAACTTTTCGCCCTTGCTCTCGGTGCCCCACTCGACGACCTGGCCGTCCTGGACCTCGCAGTCCTTGAGCACCGTCTTGTCGTCGTCCCTCGCGCTGCCGCCCTCGATCCTGCAGCGGCGCCCCAGGATGCAGTCGGTGAGCTGGACGTTGGCGCCGACGTCGACGCCGTCCATGAGCAGGCAGCGCAGCAGGCGGGCGCCCTCGCGGATGCGGCAGTTGGAGCCGATGACGGACTCCTTGATGTTGGTCTTCTCGGCCACGTCGACGTTGTCGGCCAGCAGGCTGTTGTCGGCTTCGACGCGGCACTTTTTGGGCATCGAGTGGGCCGTCGACGGCGCGATTTTGCTCGCAAACCCAAACGGCGAGCTGCTGTTCTCGGGCAGCTTGGCGAGGCGCAGCGACACGGTGAGCAGCAGGTGGGCCGTGTCGACGCGGCGGATGAGCGGGGCGGTGGGCGTCGCGGGCTGGACGTAGGCGAGCATGGGCGGGACGGTGAGCTTGGGCCGTGCGGCGAGCGCCTTTGCGCTCGCGGGTATGGCGGACGAGCCGAGGACGCGCGAGGCGAGGATCGAGGGCGCGCCGGCCCCGTTTGCGGCCCCGTTTGCGGCCCCGTTTGCGGCGCCGGGCGCGCAGGTGCTGCTGTACCGGGACACGTCGATTTCCTCGTCGGCGACCTGCGAGCCCTCGGAGCTGGCGTCGTCGGCGCCCTGGAAGATGTCGCGCAGGCCGAGCTTGTCGGCCAGGCCGTCCTGCCAGCCGGCCTTTGCCCACCAGCCCAGCACGTCCTCGCTAATGTTCTCGAGGGCGTCGTTGTTGCGCATCATCTCGGCGACCCAGTAGGGGAACAGGTAGAGGTGGGCGTCGCGGTGGGTGGTCAGCAGACGCACGCGGGCGTGCTTGCGCATGAGCGAGTGGCGCATGGGCAGCGTCTTGTGGGCGTCGGTGATGTCGTTGAGCGTGTCGGTGGGCACCGAGTAGACGAGGTTGGCCATGTCGCGGCGGATCGAGCCGACGGGCGCGGGCACCGTGGGCGGCGGCATGGGCGCCGTCGCAATCAGGTCCGTCTCGTCGCGCTTGCTGCTGCCCTCGCCCCTGGTCTGGTACCACACGCCGAGGCCGCCGCGGCGCCCGAGCCGCTCACCGCCGGGGCCAGACGCCGTCCTGCGGCCAGCCGCATGCTCGCCGGCGACAGCGCCGGGGAACCCGGCCTGGCTGACCATCCAGGCGTCGGCCAGCGCGGTGCCGTCGAGCTCGCACACCAGGTCGCACGGCAGCACGATGAAGTCGCCCGTGACGGCGGCCTGGACGTCGGGCAGGCGGAAGAGGTCGCCGGTGCCCGTCTCGTGGGTCAGGCCGGCCGGCGCGAGCAGGGCGGGGCGCGGCGCGGGCAGGGCGGTGAGGTGCGGGTTCTGCGACATGGCCGCCTCGATGGCGTCGAGCGACTCGGGCGGCGTGACGACGGTGATGTCTGGGCGGGTGAGCGGGAGCGTCGGGCACAAAGCAGCGCAGGACGGGCATTCGTACCGGTCACGCCCATGCGGTAGCACCACTCCAGCGGATACCAGACCATGGGCCGGTTCGCGACGGGCAGCAGCGCCTTGGGCATGTCGCGCGGCGTCGACGTGAAGGTGCTGAGCGACGCGCCGGGCCCGCACAGGATGAGCGCCTGGAAGCCCGGCGAGGGCAGCGGCGCGTGGGGCATGGCGGTGTCTCGACAGCACAGCCTCGATGGTCGGTCTCGGGGAGGGAGTGTCTACTGCAAAGTACGAAAAGGAAAAAGAACACGAAGAGGAAGCGAAAGAGGAGGCGAAAGAGGAGGCGAAAGAGGAAGCGAAAGAGGAAGCGAAAAAAGAAGAGGAAAAGGAAGCGAAAAAAGAAGAGCAAGAGGAAGAGGACTGGGAATGCGAGGCCGTCCGTGTCAGAGCCCCGCCGAGTCACCGTTTCTGCCGCGAGTCATGTCCCCCGTCCCGCCCGCGCTTCCTCGGCAGCCATGCAGCCACATGTCGTGCCGCGTCCCCAGCCTGCACAACACGGCGCGACAACACACCAGCGCCCTCGCCCGACACCGCCGGGGACGATGAGCTGCGCGCACCATGTCCTTCAACTACGACCGCTATGACCGCCGCCAGCCCGCGACCCGCACGCGCTCCACGTTTGGGTACGCTCTCGCCAACGCGCCGAGCGTTGACGCCGGGCTAATGTTGACAGCTACTGGGTGCCCCTGGTGCTGACCGTCACCGTCGCGACGGCCGGCCTCGCAGCCTGGGTGTGGTCCGAACGCCGCGACGACGAGGACGGGTCGAGCGACGACGACCATCTGAGCTACGGCGACGAGAGCGACGGCCAGACGCGGCGCCGCAACCGCAGCAGCAACCGCAGCAGCAACCGCAGCAGCAACACCAACGCCAACCGCGACGGTAACAACAGCAACACCAACACCAACACCAACGCCAACGCCGACACCACCGCCAACAACGGCACACTGTCGCAGGGCGTCGGCGCCCAGGACCACCTCATGGGCCGCGTCCAGGGCGTCATCCGCCGCACGCCCAGCCCGCAGCAGGTCTTCGACACGGTCAGCAAGAAGACGGCCGCCGGCTGGGCCGCTGCCGGCGCTGCGCTCGCGAGCATCCGCGAGGAGGACAAGGACGACGCGTACGGCGACCACAGCCGCTGGTCGGAGGAGGCCGCCATCCGCCGCAGCCTCGACGTCCAGGCGGCCCAGACCAGCGCCGCCGTCGACACCGGCGCTGCCGTCGACACCGGCGCCGCCGCCCGCGGCAAGCGCAAGACGGTCGTGCTCGTCGTGTCGGCCGAGTCGCTGATGGACGCCCCCGACGACGACGACGGCTCGTACCGCTCTGAGAACGCCGTGCGTCTGCTCTGCCCTGCTCTGCCCTACTCTGCCCTACTCTGCCCTGCCCGCCCTACTCTGCCCTGCTCTGCCCTGCTCTGCCCTGCTCTGCCCTGCTCTGCCCTGCTCTGCCCTGCCTGCTCTGCCACACACCCCCATGGCCTACAGCTAACGCTACCAGACGCTCCTCTCCCACCTCCCCGACACGGACCCCGCGCGCACCCGCCTCTTCGTGCTCATCTACTCGCCGACCCTGCGCTCGCGCCCCGCCTCCAAGGCGACGTCGCGCAGCGCCTCCCGCGACCGCGCCTCGCCTCTCGGCTCCTCGTACAGCGCCATCAGCCCCGCCTCCGACCTGGCCGCGGTCGACCCGCAGCCCGACCGCCCCGTCTACACCCCCGCGCTGTCGGCGCGCTCCAGCGACACGCTGCTGTGGAACACGCTGCACGCCCACGCCCTGCGTCTCGTCGAGCACCCCGCCATGGCCATGCCCTTTACCACCCCCTCGGGGTTCGTGCACATGCTGCGCCACCTCGCGCCGGACCTGGTCTACCTCGTCGACGCCCTCAGCGGCGCCGGCGGCCGCAACGTACAAGACATGAAGCGGTGGGTCGGCCAGACCGTCGTCGTCGTCGGCAGCGACGGCACGGGCCTCGGCGGCCTGGTCGACACGGACGACGAGGCGCCGCGCGGCAAGGGCAAGGCGAGCGAGCACCACGACAGCAGGTGGTGGGAGAGCACCGACATGGTCGGCCTCGGCAAGGGCGTTGATGTGGTCGATGCGAGCAGATTCGACGACGACTTTGAGAGGAGAGTCGGCGGGAGGGAGTAGAGGGTACTGGTTGGGTGGATATCCCTTGCTAGCCTTGCTGCACTTGTTCGTGTCGTATTCAATGTTGCCCCGCCACTACCTCGCCTTTTACGCCTTGTCTTTTACGCCTTTTCTTTTACGCCTTGTCTTTTACGCCTTGCCTTTTACGCCTTGTCTTTTACGCCTTGTCTTTGACGCCTTGTCTTTGACGCCTTGTCTTTGACGCCTTGTCTTTTACGCCTTGTCTTTTACACCTCGCCTTTTACACCTCGCCTTTTACACCTCGCCTTTTACACCTCGCCTTTCACGCCTTGTCTTTCACACACAAACAAACAATCGTCAGTCCTTGTGCAAACTACCATCAACCTCGCTTGTAAACTGCACAGTCACGTACCCTCGCCGTTGCAGGACTACAGTTCGCCCTCGCCGTTGCAGGACTACAGTTGTTCACCTTCGCCGTAGGCCAGGCAATGGGCACTTGCCGTCACGTATCCCTCCCACTAGACTCGCTGGCTGCTCTTGGCCGCGGACTACAAAGTATGACATCTGTGCCCAGCGTCTTGACCTCATCGCATCGTGCGAGTCCATGCTTGAGCCGTCTCGGACGATATGTACTGCGCCAAGCTGTTTGCTGTTTGCTGTCGCTGTCGCTCAGTGCCACCCTACGCGCTGTGGCTGCAAACGTGGGCTTGGCATGCGCACCCAGAATGGCCGAGGACAGTAACGAGGCCACACGTCATTGCGTGTCCTCTCTGCTGTTCAGGAACAGGCAATGCGGTTGATCAGGCTGAAGGATTTGGGTGCGGGGGTTGCGCGGGTTTACGGCTGCACAGGCACCGTGTCGTGTCGGCACACGTGCAGAGGTCGTCCAGCGGTCATGTACTGTATGCAAGAGGCCCCCCATTGCCAACGTGTCTATCGCTCAGTGGGTCATCCTGCCGCGGTGCATTCTCTTGGAGCATTGGGGCCAGCCACATATGTTTGCCATTCTCGCGACGTGCAGTTGCATCGTGACCACCCAGGACAATCATGGCAAAGAGACAAAAGTCGTCGATTGCAGCAGGCAGTGTCCCTGTGCCAAGGCAAGTGCCCTCGCTTCTCCGTGACTTCTTCAACGGTCCAGTCCTGGCCTTTTGCGCAGTCCTGGCCTTTTGCACAGTCCCGACGTTTCGCACAGTCCTGGCCTTTTGCACAGTCCTGACGTTTCGCACAGTCTCGACGTTTCGCACAGTCCCTACACCAGCCCTCCTATTGCGTTGGCCGCCGGCAATTTCGTCTTCTTTGTACCTGAGATTCTGCTCCAGTCACTCGGCGATCAATGGCGCTCGGGAGCAGACAACAGAAGGATTGAGCTGCACGACATTGATGCAGAGACTGGCCACATCATCGCGCACTTCCTGCACACACGCACCTATCAGCCGTTTCCTGTTCATCCAGACCACGCGGAGGAAGAAGCGCCCAAAAAGCCCAGAGCTGAATTCAAGAAAGCCATTGCAGCGTTTATCGCTGCTAAAAAGTACGGACTGACCGCCCTGCAAGAGCTGGCAAAGCATGAAACGGAGCGGTGTGCCGGTGACATCACCGTCGTCCAGGCGGCACATGCAATCGGCAAAGATACGTTGACATGTCTGCACGAGGATGCTGGCTGGCTGCAGGATCTTGTGCTACGCAAAGCCGAGCAGACGTTTGGCGAGCACCATGAGATCTTTTCGAGTCCCGGCTTCTTCGGTGGCATCAAGAACCTCAATTTGGCAAGACTCCTAGGACAGCACGTCGCAAGGCTGTACCGCGATAACCTTGAAGAAATGAAGACGCTCGTCTCCGAGGTGGAGAACTGCTTGGCTAATCAGGGGGCCTTGCTCAACACGAGGGATGCAACGATGGGTGAGGTCGGCGCGTCAGGAACAGAGGCGCCATCAGATCTGCCCACTTTCACTGACAGACCTGCCTCTCCGCCGCTCAAGCCTGATGGTATAGCTGATGATTGGGGTTCCTTGGGGTCGGCGAAGAAGAAGAAGAAGAAGCCAACGCGCGTCGCGGAAGCAGCTTGCTTTGACATTTTCCCGACTGCAAAACCAGGTTCGGCGCCTGCACCTGCTGCACAAGTAGCCATGGAGCCTACACCAGTCAGAGACCCACTGACGACTGCCCCCAATTCTACGGAGGTCGTCGAGACGGCAGTCGATCGTGCGGATACTGAGGATCCACTGGCTTCTGTCGGTGTGGATTTCGGATGGAAGAAGAAGAAAAAGGGCAAGAAGGCTGCTCTCGGAGAAGAAGGACCAGCGGCGTGTTCAGAAGCACCGAGCCAGACGCTTGAAGCCTCGGAACTAGTCCCGGGATTATCGAACAAAGCACAAGCGGTTTCATCAGAAGTGGAGGAGGAGTTGAAACCGGGCGTGATATCGCAGCCAGCAGCGCCTATCGAACGCTCATCAGTCATTGTTGAGCCTCCGCTAGCCAAGGAGGAAGAGGATCCGTGGGGCTGGCCTGCAGTACTGCGTCTTGGTAAGAAGAAGAAGAAGAAGAAGGGCAGTGCTGTTCAGATGGAAGATTCAACTTTACTTCCACCACCGCCTTCAGAGCCAGAGGCGGTGGTGGGTGAGGATCAGTGTGATCCTCAGCCAGAGAAAGCACCACAGCCAGAGCCAGCACCAGAGCCAGCACCACAGCCAGAGCCAGCACCACAGCCAGAGCCAGCACCACAGCCAGAGCCAGCTCCAACGGTCTTTTCAAGAAGTTCTGCCGGCGAGAATGTCGAAGAATGCTTGCCCGCATCTCAAGCGATCGAAGCTCCGCCCAACGAAGTGAGCTGTGTGCCCGCAGACGATGCCGCGCCTCAATCGGGGCAAGAGTTTGGTGCAATTCATCTAGTTGTGTCGAACTTGAATCCTCTGGGGGGAGACGCGTCCTGGATGGATCACTATGCCGCACGAACAGGTCCATTCGAAGGATTGAAAAAGAAGGAAAGAATGGCATTGAGGAAGATTTTGAGGGCGGAGGCTACCGCCAAGGACGAAGAGGCGGAAGCAGCTTTGCTCTCTGAGAGGGCCGAGGAGCAAGGCGGTGCTCTTTGTACCGCTCCTGTCACCGCGGTTGCTAGAGTCGAGATTCCAGATCCTTTCGCCGGGCTGTCGAAGTCACAGAAGAAGAAGCTTGAGAAGAAAATAAAGGACGAGGCTGCCGCAGGAGAGAACGGAGACAAGAACATCGTGGCGCCGCCTGAAGAGCCAGCAACGGGCTCTGATTTGATCGAGCCGGAGCCAGACGCGGCAGTGGATATGGACGCATCAGACGGCGAGAATTGCCCCCTTCGTTACGAGCACTTGACTGTCAACGACGGATGGAAGGACTGTACGTACTGCGAGCTCTACATGCGGAGGATCGCCGTCAAGCTTCGTTCAGCAGGACTGCCGGATGTGAATGGATTGCTGGCCAAGTAGTCAGTACCCTGATCCGCGGTGCCGATCGATCCCAGAAACGCAATAGTGCAACGCTTGTCGATCTATGCGAACAATGGACCAGACATGAGTAAATGTTGTTAATCTATGCAAGCATACGACTCATACTGACCGGCGGCTTCGCCTTTCAGCACCGCACGCTGTGGGGAAGGGCACAGCCTCTGTGTCGTGTTGCTTCCATCTGCAGGTTTTGTAGCGAGGACGTGGCTAGGAGCTATCCCGTCCTCTACCCAGGGGATCAAGGCTTCGAGGGAATGATACGTGCTAGGGATCTGTGAATAACTCGTAGCCGGGCCACAGTGACCTCCTCCAGGCACCATGAATAAGCGTCAGAATTCGTTGAGCAGTTCTTCGCCACATATGGCATTTGCCTCGTTGTGTTGATCGATTGGCCAAGTGGGCGCGTTGAATGGGTCAGCCCAACCTTAGTTCGTGTCAGTTATTCGTACTTCTTTCCCGTCAGGATGTTCTTAGACCTACCTCATGTCACGATGAGCTTTCCACCTCTGCCCTTGAACGCATCCAGTCGTGGGGAAACCGCAGTAATCAAAGGCCCTGCTGCCTCGTCCATAGTCTTGGCATCGTCCTTGCATTCGAGTGTCCTGTAGTCGTGGCTCAAGTTCTTGAAGACCAGCAAGGGTCAATTGCCGTAATCTACGGCAATAATAGGCAATCTTAGCGTCCCGAAACCTACGTAGCATGTGTGGCATACGGACAGTAGGCGTAGATAGCCGTAATTGGCGTAGTACTGCAGTATTGCTGTGCACATGACAAGCTATAGAGCAAACATAATTAGAAAGTGCTTAGAGTGTAATTTGAACTAGTAAATGTACAAAGTAATGCTATCGTTACTGCTGTAAAGGTAGGCATTAACACAAAAGAGCTAACAGACTCTATTCCTAGCTTTACAATAATTGCACTTTAAAACAAACACTAAATTTTAGCGTAGTACTGCCGTACAACGCCTCAATCTACAGCTACTTCCTGTATGGCTACGGCTCAATATAATTACCGCTGCTTACTGTTGCCTACTGCAGTACACCGTAGCCGTAGGTTCCAGTACTACGTCCAGTTGGCAACGCTGCCGCCAACAGCGAAGCCGACGTCCAAGTTCGTGACCATTGCCTCGTAATAGATCAAGCCTGAAAAGTCGCCCTCGCCTTCATAATGTCAGCTCTCCCGAACCAATGCTATCATTTCGTTACGCATGATACATATCAGCAGACAAGTAGTGCTCATTACAGCTTTTGCCTTTAGCTAGCTAGACTCCAAAATTCAGGCTGTTGTTCGGGCCATCTGGGATGAGTCCGATGACGCGGCAGAAGGAATCAGTGTTGGTCTTGGTAATGTTCTGGGCGGCCACCGTCGAGGTGTTTGTCAGTCCACCGGCGGTGACTCGACTCGAGCCGACGACACAATTCGCTCCGTGTGCCAGATCTCGCTGCAGACATGAGAAAGGTGCATACAAGGTGCAGCACGATAGGGAGCTCAAGACGGAGACAATGATCAAGGCTCTGAACGCGCCAAGTATCCGTACTCTACGGCATGTCGTCTACGGGCCGATATGACGCCCGAGAACGTCATCCCCACATTTCACCCCGCATCTTGGCCTTGCCAGATCCGCTATGGTCGCCAGTCTAGCGGGGCAGTTGCGGTGAACTACCTGGGGTGGCCAGATCGGCTCCTGTTGTACAGCTACTTGAACCGTGAGCCTACCGTTTAGCTTCATAAGACCTCAAGGTGTGCGAGCCGACGTGACTCCCCCCTGTACCGACTCGTAAGCGTAGGAGGAGATTCCGGTGATTGTCAACGATTGGTAATCGTGCGGCGGCCGGGTGGGCTGGCCGATGTGAGTCCCGGGAACAACAATCGGCGTCGGCCGCCGGTCGCCGATGGCGGGCTAGGTGGAATCGGGCCTGCTAGATATTCAGTCGATAGTGACATCCACAAGCTGTCTCAAGTTTCGATCAAACCATATCGCTGTACTCAAGATTTGGAGCAAGATTACGAGGATGATCTCTAAACGTCCCGTATGCATAGGCAATGCTTTTGATGCCACGGAGAACAGCCCCCACGGAAACAGTGAAGGAGCGTTCAGGGATTTCATCGTAAGCTGGCTCCCTTCATCGCACCTTGCAAGTAGTCAGATTTTTGGTGCAATCACACGCAGGCATGCGAGTGGCTGTCAGAGATGAACATAGCTCGAAACGCCATCATCAAACAGGAGAATTCAAACCTCGTCTACAAATTTAGCATTCTTCAACCGCTTTGAAGAAAGCATCGAAATCATTGCGGAGAAGGGAGAATAATTACGATACCCTTGTTGGAGCTCTGAGTTCAGGATATCTGATTGAACGCGGTCCCTATGTATCTGGCGCAAACTTATCCAGATTCAGAGAATTGACTGCAGGTCTTGTTAATCTGGGCTTTCCTATTGCTTAGATTTGAGCCAAGGAAGATTGTATGATCAGGAAAGTGCCAAATAGGGCAGGGAGAGCGACAAAGCAGACAGTCGCAAAACAGTTTCTCTACGAACTGCAAAGGGGATTGTGTCTCAACACAGACGTAGTTGCTGACTTGGGAGTATCACAGTGGAGGGGAGACAGGTGTTCCTGAGCAAGTGCACGTTTCAGGTGCGCGGGGAATACCTCCACCGCCAACTACAAAAGTGGGTTTCGCAGCACGAGGCGGCTTCCAAGTTGACACGACCTTCTACATCAACGATCTGGATTCGATCGCCAAGGCGGAGATGATAAAAGCGTAGATTGCTTATGCTTTCAGAGCCAGTAACCTCAGCAAACTGATTGTTGAGCTGTATGGCTCACAGGCTCTGAATCACCTCACAACAACAAGGCACATTGATGCTACGTGCCTCTGCACAGGCGTATTGAAAGGATGATATTAACCAAGATTACTTTATGAAACCCATATATGCACTGCGCACGCAGTCAAACCCCGGTAAGAAAACGTTCAACAAGGCCTTCATGTGAGACACTGACAAGAGGCTGGAATACCACATGTCTTTGGTCCCCTCTATCATGCAACCGAGGCCCTTCAATAAGACGTTCCAAGCTATTGTGACCATCGATATCCTGTCCCAACAACTCGTGTTTCAGCAGATTAAAACGATCATTTCCATTTCCCAAGAAGACCGCGTCTGACCCTGCTCAACGGTCATCGTACAAGACAGCAGAGCCTCTAGATCTGAATAGACTCGGCCCGACCAGGAGATCGCCTCGTGGCAGTATCGTGCATGCACGGTCCGGCGACAAAGCTGACAACTTGAACTTAAGTATTTTTGTGAGACACGAAGACGTGTATCCGTGGTTCAGGTCGCGTGAGTACACCTGCCTTCTTTTTGGAGTAACGCTGACACCGCAAGTCGCGTACTAGACTTTGGTGGCATTGCTAGCAGTGCTCGATTTGATGGGTTGGATAAGGGTATTGGAAAATACCTAAGGAGTCGGCAGGCCGAAGTCCCCACACCATTCCTGGAGCGTGGCTGTCTCTACCCATACTAAGCGTTGCCGCTGTACGACAGGTCCGGCCCACTCATAGCTGTGTCGAAGTCGTTGGTGACATCCAAACCATCGAGCCAGTTCATGCTCAGCTGATATATAGCATCATGTCCCCAACATGTGTCAGACATTAGTCTAAGATCTGGTATGCAATCAACCAAAGTTATATCCACTGCAAGACGTGGGTCTAGGCCCGAAGATTGTACCCCCGCAGGTTGGAACTGATGTGATGGATGAGCTTCTTCTGCAGCGGGAATTGCGCATTGAGAGCCGGGTTGCATCTGAGGTGAGTTGGTATACAGATTGACAGCATCGGCCAGTACAGCGTCGCTCAAGCGATCGAAGACCTCATGGCTGTTTTTCGGTGCATTGCAACGCTCTGCAACGGCAAGTAGTACATTCGAGCACGCTCGCGTGTCGTTCACGATGTCCAAAATCGTAGCTGTTGGCGTGTCAGTCAGAGGTTGGCAGGAGACTCGAGGATGGCGAATGATACTCACGGTCTTGCGGAAGCAGAGGTCTCGGTGAACCTCGACCGACTCCATTGCGTCGCTTCAGCCGCTCTCGCAAGTGCTGTCCTACTGCGTAGATGTATGATAACCCGGCAAGGAACACTGAATGCAAGGTGATCCACGAGTATTCGATCTTGCGAGACTTGAACAAGTAACCATAGAGCGTAATCGATCGCTTGGCTGCGGCATGAATGCTCAGCACGCTCTCATCCTCTGCTTGGGTCTCAGAACTGGCGTTTGAAGGAGCTGGCCGGTACAAGAGCAAGATCCCATTCTGGTACAATAGCTCGTACCAGACGTTGGATCTGAAAATGGATTGAGCTTCAGCAAGTGGAGACGACAGATCCATGTCTGGTAGGCGAAGAGCAGCTGTATCGCTTCGCCATCCTTCAAGCTCTGCTACGAGCTCCTTACGCTTTGAGATGCGTTCGTTGAGGGAAGACGTGGTGAGTCCGTTGCCGCGATGCAGTGAAGTGAGCATCTTGCCACATAAAGCCCGATAACGAATGGTGTGTGCGAATGCTGCTATTCGATAGCTGGGAGCGAGACCCAGCGATTCTGCACTATCATGGCTCTGTGGCGAGAGGACGTCTTCTTCCGGCGACAATAACGGAAGATTGACGTCTATATCTTCGAGATGAACAGCAAGAGGCCGCCCAAGAGTGATGCTGACGACACGATCCAAGCAGAACACGCACCAGAAGCATTGCCGGTAGATCATCAGAACTTCCGATATGGACAAGTGCGTCTCTTCACTCTTGCGCTCGGTCTCGTGTTGGGATGAGTAGGTAAATTCACGGTGCAATCCCAATTCGAAGCACATCCGGGTTGCAATGCCCACCATATGCCATAGTCCTGATGATGAGTCTTTCGTGGAGCTGCTGAGTCTGAACTGACAGCACAGAAGTATGGCCTGCAAGCCATGAAGACCTCCGGCGGACAAGACCAGTTCCATATGAGCCATCGCTCTTTGATGATGAGTCTCCGCGTCAGGTAACACCTGCCAGTTGAACTTATAGACCTGGGCAGTCGCTATTGCTAGGATCATGTTGAACGTGAAAGCTTGAAAAGGCTTGAGGCTACTCGACCGTGGCTCCGCGTAGGCAGCTTCCAGTGCAATAGCGACCTGTTTCGGGTGGACTATGGGGTAGCACAACGCGTCATGGGCCAAATATGCGTCTATCAAGCTCTTTGCCAGCTGTCGCGGAGGGAGCGCTTTGTGATCCGTGCTCCAATCAGGCTCTCTCGACGATCTGCTTTCCTGCGCGCTGCCGACTGCATCGGTCTGCTGCTGAGTAGATGCTCTGACAAGACTTGCCAGCTGGAGTCCGCTTGCTGATCCTGGGAATTGGCGGTCACCCCCAGCGTGGGTCGAGAGCAGAGATCCTTCGTTGGCAGCCTCGTGGAGGTGATCAGCCGTGCCAGCAACGTCTTGAGCTTGACTTGCAGGTGATAGGACCTGACTCGTAAACGGTAAACGCTCATCAGGAGCCTGGTTGTTGTTTTCCAGCTGTCGAGCACGCTTCTCGAGTCTCTCCACATAGTCGCGCCGATACACTGGTTCCTTTGGTCGGGCGCTGTACGCGCATGGCGCATTTGCCTTCTCACATCCCGAACACGTGGGTCTTCTTTTGTCACACCTTGTCTTTCGGCGGTGGCAACGATCGCAAGCCTGCGTGTTTGTGGATTCCATGATGATGGTCTGGTCTGAGGTGGGAAGAGACTGCTCGGGGCCGGAAGTTCGCTCTCTCACGCCGATGAACCGTGCTTGCCAAGGCGTCCGACTGCGGGGTTGCTGCGCCGACACCCCGACGTCGGCTGGTGTCTGCCGAAGGAAGCGCCGCTCCTCTTATACCGCTTAAATCTGGGGTCAAGCACAACTTAAAAAAAAGCTTCAACGTCCCCGCCACTTCCCCAGGTTTTGACGAAACGGGCCCTAGACATGCCCTTTCCGAGCAGTCATGGATACCAAACACAGGCTATCTCTTGTCCAAGACCCCGAAAACTCTGCCATTCGTGAGGTCCGTACATGTCTCCTAGGCTAATCATGACGCTGACCAAGATGGCAGAAAGTAAACATTCTCGCTTCTGATCAAGAGGGCCGCATTGATGAAGGACATGGACGTGCTCTGATATTGAGGCAAGACTTCAGGATCATCCCCTTGTCAGCCTCAAAATGTCTGCTTTACCTACTACCTCGACCGTTCGAATATCGGCAATGCGAAAGTGCTCAAGTCGACCACGCACGACAACCTCCTCCATCCCACGAACATGACAGCATATCAATACACAATCGCCCTCATGGTGTTCCTCATTGCGTACGCCGTGTTTGAAATCCATAGCAGTTACTTTTTGAAGAGATTGAGGCCAAGTCGGTGGATCGCATTCCTAATGTGTCACGGGTTTGAGTCTCTCCCGCCTCACAGGCAACCGCGCCTCAGTTTTGGTAAGATGCGACTACCTATCCTGCACTAGCGCTGTTTATAACCACTCGTGTATACCTACTGTTCGTAGCTGCACACAATACAACCTTAGCTCAATCCTTCAATTCTTCCTGCACATGCGCACTTTTTACTCCACTGCACTAAGGACCCAACTCAACATCCCGAAAATTTCACGACTGGACAACGGTACACTTGTTCCTGGTCTTCACAGTCACCCGTTTTGCATGACATGACTCTGGCACGATCAATACTCGCACTTGACCTCAGCGGAAATACCTTGACGCTCGCAATTTCAAGCACTAGAAACACCCTGCCAAGTTGTATCACTTACGATTACGAAAGCGCTAGATAAGCATTGTAGCCCGCGAACTGGGTCTCATACAACACATACTTAGGAAACCTCGCCTCCTTCTCCGCCGGCAGCGATGGTGCATCAGGAGCCTCTTTGTTGGTGATAGTCCTGAGAACCAACGCGGTATTATCAGGACCATCTCGCAGGCCTCATGTACATATTCATTCCTATCTCATCTCAGAGATGTCCAGGAATCAAACATGCATGACAAGAAGCAGGAGATTTGTGGCGTACCGACATCCATAAGCGTAGGGACTCAAACGAAGCATGAACATTGATTTTCAAAGCGTGTCCTAGTGAGTCAGGGTAGGAGAAACCCAATAAGAAATCTCCATACAGAGGTATGGTACCGTGAAGTGGGTAGTAGCGCGGCCAACTGTGCCCGGGCAAGGGTGTGGGTCGACTTTCTGAACTTTGAGGTACATTCTTGTATTGACCTTGAATGGCGAGGTCAGGCGTCAACTGAGTACATTGACAAAAGGATGGACGCCAGATGCTCAGAGAATCGCCCAAGCGCAAGTCCCAACACCTTCAGTCACGGTATCAGCTATCCCCGTTGCCTAGTTGCTGTCTTACGATCATACAGGACTTTCCATTCCCGAGAGCCCGCCGATTGTCTACAGCATGTTAATGCATTTGGCCCTGTCGGTTCAAACGAGTCGTTTCTCCATTCATCCAGAGTCTATTCGCCGTTGACGATAGCATCTTTTTTGGGAAACACTTTGCTGCTCAAGTCCAGAACAGGTAGTGGACATGGGATACCAACAGCCTCGCAGGCGGTTATAATAGCAAGATACCAACCGCAGACGAGACCGACAAATCCGAAACCGCCTCCGATGTGCAGCAGCTTGTTGATGTACTCCACGTCCGCCGCGGTAGTGGCATGTGGAATTCGGAAGTCGGCTGCGGCGATAAAGGAGAACAGCATGATGAGGCCGAAGAAGATCAGAGTGAAGAAAACGTTGACGCGGAATGTACCCATGAAGAACACGAAGCTTGCAATTGCCCTGACAGTATGGGTTAGTGTCCGCGGCAAGTGACCATTATCCACTGTGGACTTACATTGTGACGTTGTGGAAGCCTTGTGATGAGTTGTAGGCCGCACCGGTGGCGCCACCGAGCTCTGCGAATGGAGCTGTGGTCTGGTGAATAGGGTCCTGGGTGTACGCCAGACTGCCCCAGTGGCTGCCATAGATGAGGAAGACCGCCATTGGGAAAGCTGCAGAGTGAATTAGGATCAGATATCGAGCTTTACGGACCACACCACTGACTGTTACCCAGAACAAATTCTGCGACACCGGCGAGGTTCATGGCGATGCATCCAAAGAAGTAGTAGTCTCCACTCAAGCCGACCAGACTTTGGGGAGCAACAGCACCTTGGAAGCCGCAGAGGATGAATATGGTTGATGTGTAGGGGATCAAGAAGCCCATCAGACCGAGCAGTGTGGGGTTGGCTGCGCATTGGTTAGTGTCACGTTCTATAGCTGTGACTTCTGGCAGAACGTACCAAATCGCTTTGCAAAGTCACCGTGTCGAGGCGCTGATGGCTGGAAGAACAAGCGTTCATACTGCTCGGAGCTGAGTTGTACAGTAACCTGACGACTAAGCCCCGTATCACTGCCAACGATGTTGTGGCCATTGTGCTCCCTCATTTCGTGGTCAATCTTGTGGCCGTCGGACATGGCTGGTGTGGTAAGATGATGAAAATGCAACAGCTGAGGTCTTGAGGATCAAGATAGAATCCGAGACCATAGAGACGATCAAACAAAAATTGAGAAACGCGGGGCCTTGAGACTTTATTGCTGTCGCATAACATTCGCACGCGGTAGGAGACAGCGATCTTTGCTACTGTCGGCATTGTCCCGGCAAGCAGACATGGCAGAAAAGGTCAAGCCCCTGTGAATTTCCCCAGTTCCCCAGGCTCTCCGCATGTTTGCTCCGCATCTGACACAGCTGTGTGTGGAGCAGATGGGAGGATGTGGGCCATGCTCACGGCTTGCATAGCAATGCTTTGTGGGTACGTCCGCTAGGTCGCCAGAACAAGCTTCGTCAAGCACAGTGTGGCGTTCTCGACATCCGCTTCTCGGCTCAGGAGATCAGAAGAGGAAGGCGACGCCGGTGCAAGCTCACGCGACAAGTTCAACGTACGTCGAATTGAGCATAGTGTCCAAAGAGTAAGACGGCTCTTCTCTGTATCCGACCGTCCGGATGCGACTGGGGGCAGCGACACCGGCGCAGTGAAGACCGGGAACGCAAATAGCGCCGATGAGCTAACTTCAAGGCTCAAATTCGCCTAGGCACCGTCCAGGCCCTTGTCGCGTGACCGTGAGCCGCACGTCAACGATCTCTGACAATGGGCAAAGATCAGTGTGTCAACCTCGGAGAGCTACCGGCAAGAAGAGTGAAAAACAGTTCCATAACTGATCAATGATCAACAATAGGTAGCAAGTTATCGTTGCTTACAATTCGCTCAGCAGCCAAGCGCCTATCAAAGGATGATCTTCGCACAAGGAACTCCTTAATAAAAACAACTTTTGACTTAATCTCGGAGCAACGCGCTGCGAGGTCCCGGGGCTAACCCTCTGCGCTGTAAACCTAAGTCAGGACCGGGCTCCAGCCCACTCGGTCAAGCGACCATGAGGTATAAATGCTCACTCAGATAGTGAGCCTGTGGCTGGAACAGTACATATCATCATGATCAGATCTTAGGTCAGAAATGATCATGTGGCCACATGCCCGAGGGGGCTAGTAACTTATCCGCGTTGTTCCGTGACGTACTCCACGGATGTTGGCCACTCTGCCAAGCCCCCACCGAAATCCGACCTCATTTTGGCCCAGAACGTTCCATTACGGTCCCGTAGAAGATGGAATGATGTTGTCAGATTTAAAGGGTTCTTGCTTATTGTTGTGATTGAATTGATTTGAACGATCGATCTATGAACAGGTGGCTTTTATCCCCCGCTCTTGTGCGACCAGCTGCGCGGTCCATTCCATGCAGTTCCATTCCAGCCGAGCC
>NW_022984837.1:25230-45937 GCF_010094145.1 Didymella exigua CBS 183.55
CCAGCTGCGCGGTCCATTCCATGCAGTTCCATTCCAGCCGAGCCAGTGTTACGGCCAGCCTTGCTTATGTCTGACACACCCCCTTAGCTTAGATCGCGATCCAAGCTAGATTGTGTACTGGCGCTAATTACAGCGTCTCGCAGGGTAACTACCCTAGCGCCTCTTAGAGCCTGTTTAGTGATAGTTCTTAATAATTTAGCCTCTCTGTTTACTCTACAAGGTTAAGGTAATTAAGAAAGGCGCCCTATTTGTTCTTAGGAAGTGCCTTAGTAAGGCTATTAGCAGGCATGCTAGTAGAGGGGATATACTTAACTAAGATTGTTCCTTGTTAGACCTCTTACTGCAGCTAGTAGTTATAGATATCTACGTGTTAGAGCTTTGTTTAAAGCTTTAATGTCTCCTTAGTTACTAGGCTAATTATCTAAGTGTTGTTATAGTGTATTGTAATAGTCTTTTATAGTAGATCTACTTAGAGCTCCCTAATTAGCCTTAAGATAAAGATAGCTTCCTTTGCTACCTGTGATAGAGCTAGAAGCTCTGCCTTAGTTGTAGAGGTAGTAACAGTGTCTTGTTTGCTTGCTTTCTATGCAATCAGGCCTCTAAATAGTTAAATAGTGTAGCCTTGTGAGCTCTTACAGTCAGAGGTGTTGTTAGCAAACAACGCATCGCTCGCAACCTTAAGGTGGAGGCCTCTGCCTTAGCGCAGGGCTAGGTTCTGCGTGCTTATAAGGTAGAGCAGCACTTAATCAGCTGCTGCGTGATGCGCTGGTCCTAGATTCAGCATGTAGCGTGCTAGCCTAGAGGTTGCAAACGCTATATCTAGACGCGTTGTAACTGCTGTAAATAGCAATAAGCTAACCTTGCGCTAGTACTTGTTAATTTCTACTAGTATATCTAGGCCTGTTTGTAGTTCTAGCTTAATAGAGGACATTAGAGTATTATATTAAGTGTCTTTCTTATTAATTAATTAACTAATCTTCTTAATATAGGCAGCCTGTAAGAGGAGGAGTGTGTAGTTTCTCCTGTCCTAAGTAATTTCTACTCCTAGGAACTACTGTAAGTCTTCTCCCCCTATAAGGGTGTATTTTGTCTATAGCTCCTGTATAATTAAGTAAGCTAGGTGTTCTTTATTCTTAGGGTATCTAAAAATAATATTATTAATATAGAAGAAGATAAATACTCTGTCCTTTATTATGCAGCAAGGCTTGTGAGGTACTGCCTGTAGGCCTAGTTAAAGGAGGGTGTTAGTGAATTCCTTCTACTATAGCAGAGGTAAGATGCGCAGTCTATACAGGGCCTTGTTTAGTGTCAGATTTAAAGGGTTCTTGCTAATTGTTGTGTTTGATCGATTGAACGATCGATCTATGAACAGGTGGCTTTTATCCCCCGCTCTTGTGCGACCAGCTGCGCGGTCCATTCCATGCAGTTCCATTCCAGCCGAGCCAGTGTTACGGCCAGCCTTGCTTATGTCTGACATTTAGTTTCAGAGCTGTATTTGGCTTCCTGTGGCTGTACGGCATTCTTATGTAGACCTCTTAATTAATTGTTGCATGCACGAAAGCGTTGGTGACGTCGTACTGCTTGAGCTCAAGGTCACGATCTGCAGCAATCGCCATCATTAATCTAAATAACTAGCTAGCAAGCGTTGCAGTGTAGGTGTCCTGTGCTAATACATCGCGCTGCTAGTCTCCTTAGACTACTAGGCGCGCCTTGCATTTCTGC
Organism: Didymella exigua CBS 183.55; assembly: GCF_010094145.1. Classification (NCBI taxonomy): domain Eukaryota; kingdom Fungi; phylum Ascomycota; class Dothideomycetes; order Pleosporales; family Didymellaceae; genus Didymella; species Didymella exigua. The sequence goes on from NW_022984837.1 coordinate 26,953, forward strand.
AATCTGTATTGCTAGTCAAGCTTGTACGTGTATACTTACATGCAGTTAAGGATCTAATGCCCTTTTTATCTAATCTGCTTAAGTAGTGCTTCTAACTATAAATTTATCTTGTAGTAGCTTTAGAGGTGCTCCTGCTTAGCTTTCTTCTACTAATTACTTAATAGGTAACTTTCTATCTCCTTATGTAATAAAGGAGGTAGTAGCAGCTAGCTTTTATATAAGGTAGTTCCTTTTACTATTAGCCTTCTAAGCTAAGCCTTGTTAATAATCTTGTCTTAGTAGATACTAATATTTCCTACTTAGGTGCCTGCTATAAAGGCTGCTTGCTAAGGGATTATTCTTAAATAGCTGTGTGTAGGGTATGTTAGCTTTCTAGGCCTACCTTTAGCTAGAAAAGCTGCTAGTAGTAGAGTTAGAGGTAGAGATAGATAGATCTCTACAATCTTTCTTCCTTAGTAATATCTAGGTAGTTCTAAATCTAGTAATAGATTAGATAGTTATATAGTGTTAGTAGCTGTATTGTCCTTATAGAATAACTTAGCCTCTAGATAGGTAGTTAGACTTAGTAGTTCTAGCGTCCTTATAAGGGTGGCAATTTCTTTAAGGGTAGTATGTATAAGGTTGTTATATAGGTCCTTAGTCTTACTATTAAACACTATTTACTTATTAAAGGTAATATTATATATACTAATTACCCTAGCTAGTAATAGTATCTAGATACAATAGATGTTAGGGGATATATATCTAATAAGATACCTAATCTATACTTTTAGATCTAAGTGTTAGAGGTGTGATTTTCTATAGTGTGTGTTATTAGATATTACAAAGGCTTTGCACCTATATACCTTAAGATAACTAAGGTTTAGTTTATAGAGTAAGGTAATTCTACTATTACTAAAAGTAGTATGTGTAAAGAAGATCTTATAGGGAGTCTTCTAGTTATTACTATAGTTTAGCGTTCTGTTGTATAGGTATACTGCTGCTCTTATAACTTCTAGCCACAGTTCCTAGGAGAGGTTAGCATCTAGCCTTATTGCTTGTGCTTTCTCCTTGTTCACACCCCCTAAGTATTTAGCTCCACTGTTCTAGGCTTGTGTGTCTAGTGCTAAAGGCTTAATAATAATTCCTTTAGTTATAAGCTAGTTCTATACCTAAGGCTTAACTATTATAATCTTATTATCTAATTTAATAACCTTTATAGTAATATTAAAATAGTTCTTTAGAAAGAGAATAAAGTTAGCTAGTTTTGTAATAATTAAACTACTATGCAATTGTCTATAAAGTAGATATCCTACTAGAGGCCTAAGAGTCTGTCTATAACAAGTATTTACAACTTCTCCTTAGTAATAGATTATACCTTATATAAGTAGAAGTTAATAGCTAATCTCTCTCCTAGTCCTTTAGTGTTGTTGTTGCGTGGTGCACGTTGGATCTACCACTTGGCCTTGGCCTTGCCGCATGCGTTGCAATCGGCTGTAGTGATGCCTTTGATGCGCACCCCCTCAGCCTGTTGTACGAGGTGTTCGATTGCTGCAGGGCCTGCGTGGCCGAGCCTCTTGTGCCAGGTGACTGTAGTAGAGGCTCTCTGCGTCGCTCGTGCTGTCCTTGAGCTGGTGTGCGTGTAGAAGGTAGCGTGCGCAGGTAGATTGTATTCCAGGACCTATTAGCCATGGATTTCAGCGACCTCAGCGATGATCAATCTATCTAATTTTCTAAGGGTGGTAGGCTCTAGCTAGGTGTCCTACTAGATACTAGACTGCCTAAGCAGGTGGAAGGAGACAAGGTTGCAGAGTAGATTAGGATAGATGGCCATGTCCTGCAGTGTTATCCTTGTTGTCTGTCCTTCACTGCTTAAGTGCAGGGTAATTAAGCTATATCCTATTACCTACACCTTTGTATTTCCTGCCTAGATAAAGTCTCCTTTTGTGTATAGCCTAAAGTAGTGTATATGTTGTAGTGTGTTAGTAATGTAACAGGTTGTGCCTAAGTCTAAGATAAAGGAATGCCTTAGCAGATAGTTGTGGCTAGAGCTAGCTTAGAAAGCTGCGTAGAGATTAGCGCTGATAGTGGCAACCTTCCTGCCCTTAAGTTATTGTTCTTCCTCTAGCTCTTAGATTATTAGAGTTAGTGTTTGTAACTTCTTAATATAAAGTGATTAAGAGCGAGCTTAGCTCTGGCCTCTTAGTGCGCTAATTAAGGTGCTGTTATGCTTCTTCTTAACCTCTACAAGAGCTTTAACATGCTTATTTGCTTTCTACTAATGTAGTGCTTGTTTAGTGTTGATATACTAGTAATTATTGATGCTGTGGCGTTGATTACAAGCAGGGCACTTAGCTCCTCCTTAAGCAGGCCTATCTTCTTGTGCGCGCTTCCTGGGGTTCTTGCCAGGTTAATTGCGAGGTTTTCCTTGTCTAGATAGCGCGTTTTCTGCAATAGAAGCGTCCCTCTTATTGCCCTAGGTAGTTTCACTACTATTAGCAAGATATAAAGTGTTATCTATCACAAAGGCAGCTTTATTTTGCTTTAGCCTAAGGGGATAAGTTGTTATTATGTATTCTTAGAAATATTTTATTATCTCCTTCCTTGTTATACTAGCTTTATAGCGCATTGCTTGAAACAACGCTGACTATATAGGCGCTGCCTTCTGCATAGCTGATTAGAAGTCTTGTGTGACAGCCGTGATCTAAGTAACGTTAGTCACATGGTATGTCTCTGCTTCTGTAGCAGCTTAGTCATATTCTACTAGCTATATATCCTATCCTAATAGTCTTATAAGAGGTTTAAGGGCAGTGTAGTATTATACTTGTGCGCGTTTGCTCTCTAGGTTGTTGTTAACACCTGTAGTGTCCTTAAGGTTAGTAATCTACTAGTAAATTAATAGACTAGGGAGGCAGCAGGTGTGTTCTAGATGTAGTGCTACTGTTAATTGTATTAGCACAGTTAAATGCTAGATACTCTTCTATTTAATCTCATATTTGCGATAGGTAAGCTTGTATCTCTTAGTAAGTGTCTTGTAATACTCCATGTCTTCTTTGCAAGCCTTCTGGCCCTGAGCTAATAGCTCTGAAGGACGAGAGGCCTCCTGGACGCCAGCTGCTGCATGGTATCCAGATGGTTCTAGAGCTTCTAGGAGCGTTGGCTCTACTAGAAATAGTACTAGATATTCTAGATCAAGGTTGTTCTAGATGTTATAGACTGCTGCGCAGGCTTAGATCTAGTTAATCTAGGTTGTCTAGTTGTACTAGTCACATAGCAGGATTGTTAAGTTGTAGTAAGGTAGTGTACTTATTATTATCTAGTTAGTTTCTTGTATTTGCCTAATAGAGGTAGTAAGACTCTTAATTGTTAGATTTAAAGGGTTCTTGCTAATTGTTGTGATTAAATTGATTTAAACAATTAATCTATGAACAGGTAGCTTTTATCCCCTGCTCTTGTGCGACCAGCTGCGCGGTCCATTCCATGCAGTTCCATTCCAGCCGAGCCAGTGTTACGGCCAGCCTTGCTCATGTCTGACAGATGTATTAACGTACCTGACGGGTGAGTCGCCCAGACAGGTGAGTTGTAACAACGCGTTGCCAACAATGACCCGATACAACCAGGTACAGTCCAGTGACTCATGATCATAACTCTTGTCGCATGGCATAAGGTTGTATCAAATTGCCTCTAAACCTCCCTAACGTACTTCACAAGCGAGCTGGCCACCCAAGCGAGCTGGCCACTTTTGCCAAGACCACACCAATACTGCACCTACTTTGCAACATTACAGCACACAACTATAATATATTATACTACACAGTATACTAAACTAGTCTATAGTACTCTATGTATCTTTACTGCATGTTCGCGCGTTGTGCCCTGTCTTGCTACATGTGCCACAGCGCCTTAGAGACTAAGTGCTCCTATTAACACGCGACCTCTTCTTTGCCTTCTTCCTATTACTACAGGCCTTAAACTCTTTAGAGTAGTTAGCTGCACTCCCTTAGCAAAGGTTAGAGTCCCTTCTTGCTGTACTTGCTTCCTTTTATGTAATTTATAACGTGTAGCAGCCTTATTAGCTGCCTGTAGGTCAGCAACCTAGTTGTACACTAAAACTAGTAAATGCGCCATTAGCTCTGCGCCTTTAGTGAGCTAATTAAGAGTGTTAACTATAGACATAGGCAAGCTATTAGCGTGTCTCTAAATCCTCTCTTAAATTAGCTTTAATTAAGACCTAAATTCTAGGGTGTTGCTTAGAGTTTTTAACTCCTACGTACTATTATCTATAGTAGGTGGTGTAACGGGCTAGGTCCGTACTAAGGTCTCGGCACCGGAGGCCTCGATCGCCGGAAGCTAACAAACGCACAAGCAGAGGCTGCCGAAACTCGGCACCGGAGAGTTTCGGCGGTCGAGCTCCACACCGGTGATTATCGGCACTCGAGCTCCACACCGGATATTATCGGCATACAGACTCCGTGCTGGAGAACAAAACCCACTAGAAGTCTCCGAGCCGGAGCCTGCATCAATTCCATCTGAATCTTACTTGCACTTAGCCCTCAGCGGCCAGCTTCTTTACAGGTGGCGTTAGCGTGCGCAGGTGTGCTTTAAGCTTTAATAGCACAGCCTCTAGGTTAAGTAGGACTAGGCCAGCACCTCTAAATCCTCCCTAGATGTTGCTCTCTGTAATTGAGGCATTAAAAGCCGCTTTAAAGCACAGCAAGAACTCAAGTTTGGTGATGCGAGTAATCTTGCTGCGCATTAGATGCTCGGCTTGGTGGCCATAGGCCTTCTTTAACAGGGCAAAACAGCCTACATCAAGTGGCTGCAGTAAGTGCAACAAGTGTGGAGGCATACACAGGGTAATAATCTTGTGTTCCTTGCAGTACTAGTAGAATTGAACTAAGTTATAGCTCTTGTGGCTATCTAGAATAAGCAGCTAATAGCTGCTAACTGTAACAGAGTAGGCGCCCTGCCCTCGAAATCAATACTACGTGACTTCTCTGCCTATACCAAAAGGTAAGCACAAGAATACTTAAGCAAGTATTCGTTGCGTAGTATAATATATATAGACAATAATTGTAAAGAAAGTAGGGGAAGGACTAGACTACTTTCTTATTAGTCTAGAAGGACCTAGACAAATCTAGACTAGCTTTGTCTAAATAGGAAGCGTATAGCCTAATAGAGGTAAGGTAGGGTTATTTATTATAATAGAAAAGTTATTATATTAGATACTAGGTAAAGATTCCTAGGCTAGGTTTAGAGTAAACAGAGAGGGGAGAGCTAGAGGTATTTATGCTTCCTCTCCTTTATCTGTATTTCTAAGCAGAACGTTCTAGACTCCTCTAGGTAGGTCTACTTAGTAATCTATGCTTAGTATTGCTGTATATACAAGCAAGATTACATAGGTGTATGTATAATTATATACGTTAGCATCTTACAGAGTAGGCTACTCTATTTATAAGCAGAGGGTCTAGAACATTTCTAGTTACTTAAAATAGAGAACAGTATATCTTAAGAACAAGAGGAGATACAGGCTTTGTAAGCACACTATTCTAATCCTCTCTTTCAGGAGAATATAATGACAATGCTTAGGTAAGTATAGCACTATACCTAAGAAGGAAATATGCTAGAGAAAAATTATAAGAACAAAGTCTTATAACTTTACAATTATAATACAGTTATTAGATAAGTCTAGAAGAATTAGGTCTTTTAAGACTAACGTAAAGCCCCAGCACCCGGGCCAACCCAGCACCCCGGCCAAAAAAGCTTGGCAGTACCAACTCACGTTACAACTCTTCAATTTCATTGCTATTTAACATAGAGCCTGCGTACACTGTGCTCATATCTAATTCAGAATATGCCGGTGCTGGGTTGGCCTGGGTGCTGGGGGTTTACGTTATGAATAAAGGCAATACTAAGTAAGTAAGTAAGATTTCAATTTAGAGTGCTGCCTAGTTCCCTTTTAGGTCTATAAACACTATATACTTGCTTTTATAATTAGGGCTAACATGCTCTATTAGAGCTAAAAACCCCCACCTTGTCTGTGTCTGCTGCCTTCTGTCCTAGTCCTGCCTAGTACCTGTCTGTGCTGCCCTATAGTAGGGGAGCAGAAGGGCTTGTGTAGGTGTTAGCCTATAGCTGTAAATAGGGACCACCCCCTAGTGTTAGTCTATTCCACCTCTAGCGCTACTTGAAACTGCTCTAGCAGTCCTGTGTCCAACAGCTACCTGCCTGCTGCTGCAACCTTCTCCTAGTTTATCAGAATTTGTGGGAGATCTATTGTGCCCACCCTTTCTATCAGCTTAAGCCTTGCCTCCCTCTAGTCTAGGCAGAACAAGAGGACGTGGCTGAGAGTCTGCCTAGGGTGTCCGCACGTGCAGTCAGGGTTAGTGCCCAGTACCCTAATTCGTGCTAGCCACGCCTTAAGCCCGAGGACCTCTGTGCGTAGCAACACAATTGCTGTAGCTATGTGTTTGGGAACGCCGTCATATAGATGCAGTGGCTGGAAATCCTAGCTCTCCTTCCACGTAGGCGCCGACCTGTGAGGTTTTGCTGCCTAAAGCTCCCATCTCCTCCTCCATCTGTCTGTAAGGCCCATAGCAATCTCCTTAATTATGCTCCTTAACTGTATCTGCCTTCCATTCAGCTTGTTCCTTAGACCTGTGGCGGCAGCCTTAGTCTGCCTACGCGCTATTTGTTTGTTAATAAGTTTTCTACCTATTTAGCAGGCGCCCTCTATGTTAGTTTGTGGCTAAGTAAGGATCCTTGCCAGCCTGCCCTGTCTTGCTACTTGTCTACCTGTAGTGGCTAAGGCCTATACTTTGTTAAGTGTCTCTTTAATCCTCTTTATAACTAGGTAATTTGTTATTATAACTGCCCTTTAGAGGGTTACTGCCTGTATGTACAGGGATAGTGGCAGCGTTCCACTCTCTTTCTTAATTGTAGCTACTAGTGTTCTCTTATAGGCCCCTAGCGTCCGCCTTAGACACTTATTCTAGACCACTGCTAGCTTGCAAATCTTTGCCTCGTCTATGCCTTTGCCTCCCTGCCCTGTTAACTATATCTAGGATCTGTATACTATAATTAGACATGCCACTGCTGTGTATACTAATTATAACTTGCAGACTAACAGGCCCTATAACAATGCTATAATCCTAGACATAGTGTGGAATGCTATCTCTCCTTTTATTACTACCTTCTAGATGTGTGTTTTCTATAAGAGCTTTAGGTCTATCTATACTCTAAGTAACGTACTCCACGGGCGAGTCGCCCACACAGGCGAGTCGCCCACTTTTGCCAAGCCCCCACCAAACCTCACCCTATTATTGCCCAAAACACCACAAACAGGCGCTGTACAAGGCAAGACAAGCTGTAATATTACTTAGAGACTACTTCTACATTATTCTTGCACATTCGCGCGTTATGTCTAGTCTTACTACACTGTCCACAGCGCCTTTAGGTCAGCTCAGCCCTATTAGCGCGCACCTGCTTCTTTACCTTCTTACTATCACTACGCGCCCTAAACTCTATTAGAGCTATTAATTACTACCCCTCCTTAACTATTAGGGTCCCTTCTACCTTAACTTGCTTTCTTTTGTGTAATTTTTATTATATAGCTGCCTTATTTGCTGCTTAAAGCTTAGCAATCTCCTATTGCGCTAACACTAGTCTGTGTGTAATTATTGCTGCCCCCTTTAATACCTTCTTAAACGCTTTAACTATAGAGGTAGGTAAGCTATCTATATGCCTCTAAATCCTTGTCTTTACAAGTGTTAATTACAACCTAAGTTTAAGGGTGTTGCTTAGGGTTTGCAACTGCTAGAGCATGTTATTAACAGGTAGTGGTGGTGATAGAGTGCGCAGCTTCACATTAAGGCTGCTTATAACCTGTTCTAGGTTAAACAGGACTAGTCCAGCGCCTTAGAACCCTCCCTAGATATTACTAGGAGTAATCACAGCATTGTAGGCGCGTATAAAGCATGGCAGGAACTTAGTCTTTGTAATATAGTTAATCTAGTTACGCATAAGTATTTTAGCTTAGCACCTATACGCCTTCTTTAAAGTAGTAAAATAACCTACATTAAGGGGCTATATAAGATGCAATAAGTAAGCAGGCAAACAGAGCGCAATAATCTTACTATCCTTGCAGTATTGCTAGAATTTAAGAGAGTTATAGCTCTTATAACTATTAATAATAAGCAAATAGTAGGTGCTAATAGTACGCTACTTTGTATGCCTGTTAAAGTGCTTTATCTAGTCTAGACTAAGCTTATTATTAGTCTAGCTATTATTAGAGACTCTAATAACCTAGTCTTAAGGCAGATCCTCTTCTTTATACTAGGCAGAGAGGTAGTAGTAGGCCTTAAAGATAAGGAAGGCTAGGATAGCCTATCCTTTAGCATTAATACTTACTATAGCTATAGCCTACTCCTAGTTGCCTAGTTAGACAGCCTTTGGCTAACCTTGTTGCTCTAAAGCTGTAACAACTGCTCCTAGGGAGATCTAGCCTATTATAAAGCCTATCTTATTAAAGTTATACATGTCTTTATCCTAGATACTATACTTAGCTTTAACGTTAGCTACTAGGCTAAACTAGCCCTGCAGAACCTTAGGATCCTCACAGAGAGCTCTCTTGTAGTTATACTTGCAATTAAACTTGACTTTAAGCTCTAGGTGTCACTTAACAAATATACTAGGCTAGTTTGTGCTAATAGGGCCTAGATTGCGCTTAGCGCGCAAAGAATTAGCTATAGTAGCCATATCTAAGAGCTAAGGGGAAAATCCTTGCAAGTCTAGCTTAAGGACATGTTTAATAATCACCTTCTCCTTATTATTGTCTAGCTTCTACAAGTTAGCTATAGAATTAGCGCGTAAAGGTTGTCCTGTGTATTAGTTGCTTAGTGTCTTTTAAGGAACCCTGTAGATAGCTGTAGCTTGTTGCTAAGAGAGAGTTAAGTCTTGTTTAAGAGCCTGGAGCGCAAGCTGTATCTGAGCTTCCTTTAACGCGTCTAAATGGTGGTGTTGAGGAGGCATTAGTGTAGGAAGGGTGGTTTGGTGGGGGCTTGGCAAAAGTGGGCGACTCGCCTGTGTGGGCGACTCGCCCGTGGAGTACGTTACCCTTATTATTATAATAATCTTAGCTAGCTAGTCTCCTACTATTACTATAGAGAGGAGGTTGTCTCCCTTATTCTGCTACCTAGTAAAGTGCATAAGCTAGTATTTCTTAGGGGCAAACCTTACTCTAAATCTAGATACCTACTATTTATATTACGTGTAGGTGTTTGTAAGTCTCCTGTAGTTGTCTACTGTAGACAGTCCCTATACAATAATGTTTAACGTACCTCACGGGCGAGTGGCCGGCCCGGGCGAGTGACCGGATTTTGCCAAGACCACACCAAACTTCAACTTCTCTTGCATATTACAGCAAGTTACTGTAAGTTACTATAACTTACAGTACACAGCACTAATCTACAGTATCTTGCGCATCTTTTATGCACGTTCGCGCGTTGTGCCCTGCCTTACTACACCTGCTACAGTGTTGTAAAGACTAAGTGCCTAGTTTAACGCGCCTCTTCTTGCTTGCCTTCTTCCTATCATCACGGGCTTTAAACTCCTTTAGGGTAGTTAAGCGCACTCCTTTACTAACAGTAAGAGTCCCCTCCCTCTAGATCTGCTTCCTCTTGTGTGATTTATGGCGTGTGGCGGCCTCATTAGCAGCTTGAAGCTCTGCGACCTGGTTGCGCACTAAAACTAGTAAATGCGCCATCATCTCTGCGCCCTTAGTGAGCTAATTAAGAGCATTAACTATTAAAGTTAGAGAGCTATTGCTATGTTGTTAAATCCTCTCTTTAATAAGCTTTAATTGCGACCTAAATTCTAGGGTGTTCTGTGGGGTTTAAGAGTGCTACGTACTCTTATCTATAGTAGGTAGTAGTAGAGTACACAGGCACACTTCAAGCTTTGATATTACATCCTCTAGATTAAAGGGGACTAAGCCAGCACCTCTAAATCCTCCCTAGATATTGCTCCTAGTAATAGAGGCATCAAAAGCTCCTTTAAAGCATGGTAAAAACTCAAGTTTTGTGATGCAAGTAATCTTGTTGCGCATTAGCAGCTTAGCTTGGCAACCATAGGCCTTCTTTATTAGGGCAAAACAACCTACATTAAGCAGCTGCAACAGGTGCGATAAGTGTAGAGGCATACACAAGGTAACAATCTTGTGTTCTTCACAGTACTAGTAGAACTTAACTAAATTATGGCTCTTATGGCTGTCTAGAATAAGCAGCTAATAGCTGCTAATAGTGCGCTCCTTTGTGTGCTTATTAAAGTGCTTCAGCTACTTAATACTAAGCTTGTTATTAGTCTAGCTGTTCTTAGAGACAGTAATAACCTAGTTGTGAGGTAAAGACAGCTCCTTATACTAGGCAGAGAGGTGGTGCTTGCCTTAGAAGATAATAAAGGGTAGGATACTCTATCCTAACACGTTAATACCCTAGATAATGCTGGTCTGCTCTTAGTTGCCCTACTATACTGTCTTTAGTCTTCCACAATACTCTAAGCCTGTAACAACAGCTCCTGTTAATATAACACCTATTATAAACCTAGACTTGTTAAAATTGTAGGTGTCTTTATCTAGGATACTATACTTAGCTTTAGTATTCTCCACTAGGTGGAACTAGCCCTAGATCACCTCAGGATCCTCGCAGAGGGCTCTCTTGTAGTCGTACTTTCGATTAAACTTGACTGTGAGCTCTGGGCGACGCTTAACAAACGTGCTAGCCTAGTTCTTGCCAACAGGAGGCTAGTGGCGCTCAGTAAGTAGAGAGTTAGCCATATCCTCCACATCAGTAAGCTAGGGTGGGTATCCTCGCTCGTCTAGCTTCAGAACATGCTGCACAATCACCTCCTCTTCAGTGCTTGTTAGCTTTATTAAGTTAACCTTACAATCGCGTCTTAAGAGTGTTCTAGCACGTCATTGTCTTAGCGTTCTTTCTAACACCTTGTAGATTGTTGCAGCGCGTGGAATAGTAAGAGTCGCGTCTTATTTAAGAGCCTAGATTGCAAGCTGTATATCTAGTTCCTTTAAGACGCTTTAAGCCTTTTTGCGTTGAGACATCGCGGGTTGTATGAAGTTTGGTGTGGTCTTGGCAAAATCTGGACACTCGCCCGGGCCGGCCACTCGCCCGTGAGGTACGTTATATTGTCTACAAAGCTAAAGCCTACATCGGGAAAAGTTTTTCCGTTGTCGAAATCAGGAAATCGTGGCATTGTACTGTAGGCAACAGTAGGACTTGTAGGCCTACAACAGTCATTCAATGTGCATTCAATGTCTAGCCAATTTCAAGCTAACAGCTCTAACAGTCCTAATAGCTGTAATAGCTACAACAACTCCTAATCCTGCTACAATAGTAGCTCTGCTTAATAAACTATACTTTTATTATATTAATATACTACTAAGTCTCCTCTTTAAAATAAGCTATTAAATAATATTATAGGCCTATTAATAGAATAGTTATTAAGCGTAGAAGGTTTTAAGCTTAATGTTCCTTGCTAAGACACTAAGTTAAGATTCTTTGCTAGGGCTCTAGCAGCCTGAACATTAGAAAATACAAGAATATTATTCAAGAATAGTAGGTAAACCAAGAATTCTACGCCTAGGCCTGCCTGTGTGCTGTGTGTGCTTGTTAGCAGGTGCTTTGTTGTGTGTTGTTGCAGCTGCCGCGTCGTAGGCTGGCGGATGGGTAGGGTATGCTTTTTTACGTTTTGGCTTATAGCTTCTTAACTAGCAGAGATACGCTTACATAATCTATTATTTGATAGAAGCGCCTAGTATTGCGCCTTCTAATTAAAAAAAGAATTAGCTCATTCTGCCTAGTATTAGCTAAGTTATTAACACTACCTAGCAAAGTATACCTATTAATGGGTATGCTCGCTAGGTACCCCCCCTTTTTTAACCTTTTCTAGCCTCTAGCTTGTGCAGTTTAATAGTTATAACAAAACCCTCTACTACAGAAATATAGAGGTAGTTTTTCTCTTTCTTTTAAGCCCTATTTTGCTAGAATCCATGTATTATTGACAAAGTTTTGGGGGGTACCCACGAAGGACGTTGGAGTATACCCATTCCGCCAGCCTACCGCGTCGTGTGCTATTGCAGTTGCAGCTGATACATTGTGTGCTGGCGCAGCTGCAGCTGCCATGGTGTGCTGTCGCAACTTCAAAACACAAACCTTAACAAACAAACCTTCAACGCTCTATAACTCGCGTTGTAGTAGGCCTACAACAATAATTTTTCGCCCATTTTGAAGCTACAATTTCGCTCTATCTGTACATGAAATTTCGCAATTTTTTAATATTTAATACTAACGTACTCTATCACCGAGCCAGTCATATCACCAAACCAGTCACTTAAAATCCCACCAAAAAACACAGAAACCATACCCCTGCATCTCAATAACTACTTAATGGAATCTTCTAAAAACTTTAAAATAGAGCTGCATCTATACTAACGTAAACCCCCAGCACCCAGGCCAACCCAGCACCCAGGCCATTTCTTGCCAAGACCACAACTATTAATATTAACACGTAACGTACTCCACGGGCGAGTCGCCCACACAGGCGAGTCGCCCACTTTTGCAAAGCCCCCACCAAACCACCCTTCCTACACTAATGCCTCCTCAACACCACCATTTAGACGCGTTAAAGGAAGCTTAGATACAGCTTGCGCTCCAGGCTCTTAAACAAGACGCGACTCTCTCTTAGCAACGCGCTGCAGCTATCTACAGGGTTCCTTAAAAGACACTAAGCGACCAATACACAGGACAACCTTCACGCGCTAATTCTATAGCTAACTTGCAGAAGCTAGACAATAATAAGGAGAAGGTGATTATTAAACATGTCCTTAAGCTAGACTTGCAAGGATTTTCCCCTCAGCTCTTAGATATAGCTACTATGGCCAATTCTTTGCGCGCTAAGCGCAATCTAGGCCCTATTAGCATAAACTAGCCTAGTATATTTGTTAAGCAATACCCTAAGCTTAAAGTCAAGTTTAATCGCAAGTACAACTACAAGAGAGCTCTCTGTAAGGATCCTAAGGTTCTGCAGGGCTAGTTTAGCCTAGTAGCTAACGTCAAAGCTAAGTATAGCATCTAGGATAAAGACATATACAACTTTAATAAGACAGGCTTTATAATAGGCTAGATCTCCCTAGGAGCAGTTGTTATAGCTTTAGAACAACAAGGTTAGCTAAAGGCTGTCTAACTAGGCAACTAGGAGTAGGCTACAGCTATAGTGAGCATTAATGCTAAAGGATAGGCTATCCTAGCCTTCCTTATCTTTAAGGCCTACTACTACCTCTCTACCTAGTACAAAGAAGAGGATCTGCCTTAAGACTAGGTTATTAGAGTCTCTAATAACAGCTAAACTACTAACAAGCTTAGTCTAGACTAGATAAAGCACTTTAACAGGCATATAAAGGAGCGTACTATTAGCACCTACTATTTGCTTATTATTAATAGTTATAAGAGCTACAACTCTCTTAAATTCTAGCAATACTGCAAGGATAGTAAGATTATTGCGCTCTGTTTACCTGCTCACTTATTACACCTTACACAGCCCCTTAATATAGGTTATTTTGCTACTTTAAAGAAGGCGTATAGGCGCTAAGCTAAAATACTTATACGCAACTAGATTAACTATATTACAAAGACTAAGTTCCTGCTATGCTTTATACGCGCCTACAACGCTGTAATTACTCCTAGCAATATCTAGGGAGGGTTCTAAGGCGCTAGACTAGTCCTGTTTAACCTAGAATAGGTTATAAGCAGCCTTAATGTGAAGCTGCGCACTCTATCACTACTACTACCTATTAACAACGTGCTCTAGCAGTTACAAACCCTAAGCAACACCCTTAAACTTAGGTTGTAATTAACACTTATAAAGACAAGGATTTAGAGGTATATAGATAGCTTACCTACCTCTATAGTTAAAGCGTTTAAGAAGGTATTAAAGGGGGTAGCAATAATTACGCACAGACTAGTGTTAGCGCAACAGGAGATTACTAAGCTTTAAGCAGCAAATAAGGCAGCTACACAACAAAAATTACACAAAAGAAAGCAAGTTAAGGTAGAAAGGACCCTAATAGTTAAGGAGGGGTAGCAATTAACAGCTCTAACAGAGTTTAGGGCGTGTAGTAATAGTAAGAAGGTAAAGAAGCAGGTGCGCGCTAATAGGGCTAAGCTGACCTAAAGGCGCTGTGGACAGTGTAGTAAGACTAGACATAACACGTGAATGTGCAAGAATAATGTAGAAGTAGTCTCTAAGTAATATTACAGCTTGTCTTGCCTTGTACAGCGCCTGTTTGTGGTGTTTTAGGCAATAATAGGGTGAGGTTTGGTGGGGGCTTGGCAAAAGTGGGCGACTCGCCTGTGTGGGCGACTCGCCTGTGGAGTACGTTAATGCCTTGCTAACAAGATGCGCAATTATCTAAACAAGAGGGTAGAATTAATCTTGCCCTTTCTACTTTCTAATTATATAAATTTAAAAGCCTCTAAAGCGCTGCTTAGGCATTTAACGTACTGCGTACAACCTTAAGTGCTAGGTATAGAGGCAGACTCTATATTAACAATAGACGCAACGCACAATATAAGCTTACGTGCACTAAAGAGCAAACAATTGTACAATACATTCTTGACCTTAATTCGCAAGGATTCGCGCCCTAGCTGTACGAGGTGGCAGATATGGCTGACAAACTGTTGGGTGTACGCGGTGGGCAGCCTGTTAGCAAGCACTGGGCTGAGCGCTTCGTGACGCGTTCAGCTACGCTCAAGATAGCCTTTAATTGAGCTAAAGATAGGCAGAGGATGCTGGAGGAGGATCCAGAGACAATCAGCGCGTAGTTTAAGCTAGTAGAGGACACAAAAGCTAAATACAGCGTACACAACCACAACATGCACAACTTTAATAAGACTAGCTTCTAGATAGGTGTTATTAGCTTAATAAAGGTTGTTACAGGCACAGAGAGACGTAATTAACCTTAGCTTGTTCAGCTAGGTGATTGCAAGTGGGTAACAGTCATCTAGAGCGTCTGCGCTGCTAGATCTTGTACCCTGCCTTTCATTATCTACAAAGGACGCGTTCACATCTCTGCCTAGTACGAGGAGGCAGATATACCACGCAATTAGAAGCTCTCCGTCTCCGAGAGCGGCTGGACAAACAACGCGCTCAGCCTTGAGTGGCTGAAGCACTTCGACGCGCATACAAAGGCGAGCTAGGTGGGGGCGTACAGGCTGCTTATTTTGGACGGCCATAAGAGCCACCTTAACCAGGATTTTAAGGACTACTGCCTTAAAAACATAATCCTTACCCTCTATATACTACCTCACTTATTGCACATCCTCTAGCTGCTTAATGTAGTCTGCTTCTTACTATTAAAGTGTAAGTACTCTTAGCGCGTACAAGACTTAGCACGCAAGCGCGTCTTCTATATTAATAAAGAAGGCTTCCTCCCTACCTTTAAGGACGCGTTTTTTAATATATTTACAGTAGAGAACTATTACAAGGCCTTTAAGGCAGCAGGGCTAGTCCCTCTTAACGCGCAGGTTGTGTTAGATTGCCTTAAAGTGCGCCTGCGTACCCCACTAGAACCCCTCCTCCTAGAGACGCTGTAGCAGTTAAAGACTCTAAGCAATACCTACAAGTTTAGATCTTAGTTAAAGCTTGTACGCAAGTCTTTTACTTAGTTACCTATTACTGCGTAAGCAGGCTTCTCTTAGCTTGTTAGAGGCAGCGAGCTTATGCTGCATTAGAACGCGCTTTAAGCAGCCTAGATTACTAAGCTTAAAGAGCAATTAGCAGTAATAACTAAGTAGAAATCGCGCAAAAGGAAGCAGATCTAGCAAGGTAGTACTATAGAGTATGGTGAGGCAGCAGCTCAGGTGGCCACAGAGGCCTCTGTAGCCGCTGAGCAGTCAAAGAAGGCTTGTGGTGGTGGTGATCAAGAACAAGCTTAACTAGCTCTACAGCGCTGTAGAAACTGTGGAGGGACTAGACACAATGCGCGAACGTGCAAAAAAGATATAGAGGCATATTCTAAATTAGATACAAGCACAGTGTACGCAGGCTCTATGTTAAATAGCGATGAAATTAAAGAGTTGTAACGTGAGTTGGTACTGCCAAGCTTTTTTGGCCCGGGTGCTGGGTTGGCCTGGGTGCTGGGGGTTTACGTTAATAAGACTGTTTAAAAGTCTTAGAGTGCTTAGCCCTATATTGCAGATGTTGTTTAGAAGATACTGAAATACAGGGGTAGCTGCAGGCTATCTCAACATCTATACTAGCTATTAGTCTAAGACTTTTAAATAGTTTTATTAGTATAGATGCAGCTCTATTCTGAAGTTTTTAGAAGATTCCATTAAGTAGTTATTAAGATGCAGGGGTATGGTTTCTGTGTTTTTTGGTGGGATTTTAAGTGACTGGTTTGGTGATATAACTAGCTCGGTGATAGAGTACGTTATAGGAGCTACTAATTACTTTTTTTTTAAAACAAGTATAAAGAAAGTAAGGTTATTACCCTTTATATACCTGCTTATGCCTTACACCTCCTTTAGCTACTTAATATAGGTTATTTTGCCACATTAAAGTGTGCGTACAAGAAAGAGATTAGAGCCTTAGTAAATAGCTATATTAACTATATTAACAAGAAAGCATTCCTAGACACCTACAGTAAGGTGTATAAGGGTGTTTTCTTGTCTAATAATATTAGATCTAGCTTTAGAGCAGCTAGTTTAGTTCTAGATAACCTAGGGGTGGTGCTATTAAAGCTTAATATAAAGCTTTGTACGCCAACTCCACCTCTGCTAACTACCACCTCCTGGCAACTAAGGACTCTAAGCAACACGCTTAAGATAGGTGTATAATTAACCTTACTCTTAAACTAGATTTAAACGCACAGCAGCTTATCTCTAGCTTTAATAATTAAGATAGTGCGGCAGTTCTAGAAAGGAGCTGAAATAATAGTTTATTCTTAGATGCTTTTAGCTGCTCAGATCGCTAACTTAGAGGTGGCTAACAACACTACTTCTGCACGTAAAAGTCGCAAAAAAAAGCGTATCTAGGAAGGAGGGACCCTATCACAGGCAGAGGCAGAGGTAATAATTGCTAAGAGGGAGGTGGCGGAGCAGGTGGTTAAGGAGAGGCGTGCAGAGAGGCGGCTGGCGGGTGTCACCAGGCGGTCAACTCCACGCTGCAAAGGATGCGGCAACGCAGGCCACAATATGCGCACATGTAGAAGAAATGCAGCTGAATTAGGTAAGTAATTATATATATTTTTTATCCTAATTGCTTGTTATGGCGTTAAGTTATTATGGTTGAGAGGTAGGCAGCTACATCAGGGTGGCCGAATTGATGGTGTGGCCGAAGCGATGGTGGATCACGTTAGTAGTTTTTTAAGAATAGGATAAATATTAACAGTGCCTTAATAATTAACTTTACTATATAATAATCTATAAAGTAGAGGTCCTACTATAGGCCTAAGAACCTATTAGTAATAAGTATCTAGCTCTTTTCTTTAGTAACTCCTTATACTTTATAGGAGTAGAAGTTAATACTAAGTCTTTCTCTAGGTCTGTTATTATTAATTCTTAGTGTGCAGCTAATTTGCTGTTACAATTTAGCTATTCTACAAGCGTTGTATTTAACTGTAGTAATGCCTTAGATGTACACCCCCTAAGTCTGCTAGACAATGTGTTTAATTGCAGCTAGACTAGGGTGACTAAGTCGCCTGTGCTACTATATTGCTAAGGCCTTCTGTAGTTCTCTCTTAGTGCGTGTGGTAATTTTATGTGTGTAGTTAGCAGCTAGTAGGGACAGTTTATACTTAAGCACCTACTAGCTAAGCATTTCTAATACTACTCTAATTACTTAGCTGTCGCAGCAGATATCATGCCTATTTACCAGCCAATTCAGGGGTGCAAATGTATGTACATTTTGCCTCTATTTTAGCTGCAACAGTTATGAGCCCAGACGCTGAAACTGCGCAAGCAAAGATTGAATGGATTTTCGTGTTCTATAGGTGACTATAGCTGAGGGTCTTGGCATGGTACCTGCTCTGTTGGCGTGCTATCTGCAGCAATAGAGCATCGCGAAGAAGGATTCATCTATTACTTAGCACATTAGGCATTCTGCTGCGTTGTGTCACCTCTAATTATGCTGTCCTGGTTGGACGTGAGGGGGTGTGTCGCAGCAGATATCATGCCTATTTACCAGCCAATTCAGGGGTGCAAATGTATATACATTTTGCCTCTATTTTGGATGCAACATTAGCTATTTACTTATTAGAGATTTATTAGGTCTACTTATATGTCCTACTATATACCTCTGTTTTGTAGTAGGCAGAAGGACACTAGGTTGCATAGCAGGTCTAGACAAATTGCCACATCTATAAGGGTGACCTTAGTTGTCCTAGATCCACTCCTTAGGAGTAGATTAATTAATCTATATCCTCGAACTAGCACCTTAGAATTCCTAGCCTATATAAAGTCTCTAGGTAATAGCTGTTAGAACCTATAGACGCAGTTAGGGTTGTTAGTAATATAATAGGTAGAACCTAAGTTAAGTATAAATAACTTCTATAGTAGATAGTTAGTAGTGTCCTGTTAGTTTACTGCGCTAAGTGCTACTTTAATATTAGTAATTTCTTAGCCCTCTAGTTAATTGTCTAGGATTTCTAGGGTAGAGGTGTATAAGTGCTTTACTACTAGTGTTCTTAATTAGCTCTTACTTTATATGTAAAGTAGCCCTTAAAAGGTAATATCTTTCTTATACTTAAACTTAATAACATGGTTGGCAAGCAAGTCGGTCAGACAAGCGAGTCGGTCACCCCACCAACTTTGATCACCTACTCTATCTTAACACACAATGCCTCCACGCCGCGCTCTGCTCATGCAGTCAAATGAAGCAGATATTCAGCTTGCTCTCTTATCTATAGATTCTGCCCAAATTCAGAGTACACGACGCG
>NW_022984837.1:48357-50340 GCF_010094145.1 Didymella exigua CBS 183.55
CCCCTTTAGTAAGAAATACTATATTATTAGCTATAAAGGCCTTGTGCTGCCCTAATCTAAGGGGATAATTTATTATTATATAACGTGTTTCACAAGCGAGCGCCGCACCCAACCGAGCGCCGCACTCTCGCTGCCAGAACGCCGGCGCAACAACAGCGCGTAATGTCTCAACCACAACAAGCTCCTACACTCTATACTGAAGCTGATGTACAGCTTGCTATATCTAATATCTTAAGAAACTAAATTCAAAGTATCTAACGCGCTAAGAAAGTCTACAAAGTGCCTAAACAAACAATCTAACGCTAACGTGACAGAACACGCTCTTAACGCGACTGTGAGCTGAATGCGAAGCGCCTTACAAAGCTAGAAGAGGAGGTAGTTATACTACGTATACTTAAGGAATCTGCGCGTGGCCTACCCTCCTTAAAGGCAGACGTACAAGATATGGCAGATAAACTGCTAAGAGAGCGCGGCGCAAAGCCTGTTAGCAAGAACTGGGTTAACAACTTGGTAAAGCGTACACTAGAGCTCTAGAAGCGGTGGACCCGCCCATACGATCGCCAGCGGGCTGCCTGCGAGGACCCAGCAGTTATCTAGCCCTAGTTCACGCTTGTTCAGTCCATGAAGGCGAAGTATAGTATTATAGACAAGGATGTGTACAACTTTAATAAGTCTAGCTTCCTAATAGGCAAGATATTGTTGCAGCTAGTAGTAACAGGCTTAGAGAAGCCTAGGAAGCAGAAGAAGATCTAACCTAGTAATTGTAAGTAGGTTACCCTAGTACAAGGCGTTAGGTTAACAGGGAAGGTTATCCTACTATTCCTTATCCTTGCAGGCAAGGTTCTTATCTCTAACTAGTTTACTAAGGACCTCCTACAGGACTAGGTTATTAATATTAGTCCTACTAGCTAGACTAACAATAATCTAGCGCTTGCCTAGCTCTACTACTTTAATACGCATGCGAAGCTAGTTAGGGTCTACCAGCTACTTATTATTAACAGCCATAAGAGCCACTGCTTAGTGGCTTTCCAAGATCTCTGCAGAGAGAAGAAGATAATCACTCTCTGTATGCCCCCGCACTCATCGCACCTGTTGCAGCCACTTAACGTCGCCTGCTTCTCGCCACTAAAGCGCCTGTATAGCGACAAGGTTTCGGCCTTAGCACGCAGTCACATCTACTATATTAACAAGGAAACCTTCCTGCCAGCCTTTAAATTAGTGTTTAGTAAGGCGTTCACTAGAGAGAACGTTCGCGCAGGCTTTAGAGGTGCTAGGCTAGTCCCACACAACCTAGAGGTGGTGTTATCAAAGCTTAATGTGCGCCTGCGCACGCTAACGCCACCAAAACCTAGCGATGTTGCCTAGGAGCCAAAGACACCACGCACTGCTTACAAAGTAGAGGAGCAGTTAACTCTAATTTAAAAGTAGATTTAAATCTATTAAGGGTCTCTAGCAAGTTTGTTAGATAAGCAGGTTAAATAGTTAGTAAAGGGCGCTTAGCAGATAGCTTATAATATAGTGTTAATGTAGGAGGAAATAGGCTACCTTTAAGACGCTGTAGAAGCGTCTACAAAGTGCAAGACCTGTAAGTGACAATATATACGCGCAGAGGAGACCCTTATAGTTAGCAAAGTAGCTAACTTAATTGCTAAAAAGGAGGGTAGGGGTTATAGTAAGGGCAAGACACCTGCAAAGAGGGTGCGCGTTAGACAACGCTGTAGGCGTTGTGGTGAGATTAGACACAATTCCTGCACTTGCAAGGTAGAAATAGAGGATGCAGATAATAGTAAAGCTTCTAAATAATACTATCTAGGCCTGCAAACAATTATTTATTTGTGTTGTGTTGTGATATAACGCTGCGCAGGCGTTCTGTTGTTGAAAGTGCGGTGCTCAGTTGGGTGCGGCGCTCGCTTGTGAAACACGTTACTCTTAGTTAGACTGGCGGATGGGTACCATGTACCTAGGGTAGGGTATAGGTAGGGT
>NW_022984837.1:51010-52582 GCF_010094145.1 Didymella exigua CBS 183.55
ACCTCTACATTTTTGTAGTAGAAGGTTTTGTTATAACTATTAAACTGAACAAGCTAGAGGCTAGAAAACGTTAAAAAAGGGGGGGTACCTAGCAAGCATACCCAATAATAGGTATACTTTGCTAGGTAGTGTTAATAACTCAGCTAATACAAGGCAGAATAAGCTAATTCTTTTTTTATTAGAAGGCGCAATACTAGGCGCTTCTATCAAATAATAGATTATGTAAGCGTATCTCTGCTAGTTAAGAAGCTATAAGCCAAAACGTAAAAAAGCATACCCTACCCATCCGCCAGCCTACTTAAAAGCTTGTAGCCTAGATAGGTGTAACCCTGTTTATAGCTGTTAGGAATTCCTTTATTATTATATTTAATAATAATAATTTAGCAACTTTGTATGTCTCTACTTCTATAGCTACCTAGTTATACTTAGCTAGCTAGGTATCCTATTGTGATATACTTCTTATTAGCTTAAGTGCTAAGAGGTAACGTAGATTATCACTGAGCCGGCCATATCACCAAACTGGCCACTTTCTCTTGGCACAACTAACATAAGTTACTGCAACTACAACTACTTGCTATTAAATAGTAACCTAGCATACTGCGTGCTTGCATTAGATTTAGAAGATGTTTCTGCACCCTCCTAGCACGTTTATGCGTTATGTCTAGTTTTGCTGCAGTTCCTACAGCGCTGAACAGTTAACTAAGCTCCTAGTTAACTACCTCTACCCTAAGTCTTCTTAGATAGCTAAGCTGCTACACACGCCTCAGCAGCTACCTGCGATGCTGCTAGGCCATACTTAAGTGTGCCACTATGCTAAATCTGCTTTCTCTTACGCAATTTTCTCTTAGTTATTACTGCTAATTACTCTTTAAGCTCTTGCATGCAGGCCTTAATAAGGATGTTTTTATACAGCATCTCTTTAGCCCCTTTTATAAGCTTTAAGGACCCCTCTTGCACTATACTTAGTAATTATTAGAAGGAGTTACTTATAAGCTTAGATTAAGACCTAAACTTATGTGTATTACTTAGCGTCTTAGATTGCTATAGTGTTTTAGGTAGAGGTACTGCTAGTAGGGTATGCAGCCGCACTTTAAGGCAATCTAACACTACCTACGTATTAGTAGGAACAAGCCCTAATGCATTAAAGGCCTTTTAGTAGTTAACCTTTATAAATATATTAAGGAACGCGTCCCTTAAGGCTAGTAGGAAGCCTTCCTTGTTAATATAGAAGACGTGTTAGCGTGCTAAGTCTTAAATATATTAGGAGTACTTGTGCTTTAATAGCAAGAAACAGACTACGTTAAGTAGCTAGAGGATGTGTAATAAGTAAGGTAGTATATAGAGAGTAAGGATTTAGTTCTCTAGGTAATAGTCCTTAAACTCCTAGTTAAGATAGCTCTTATAGCTATCTAAGATAAGCAACCTATACACTCCTACCTAACGTGTCTTTATATGCATATTAAAGTACTTTAACTACTTAAGGCTAAGTGTGTTATTTATCTAACTGTTCTTAGAGACTAAGAGCTTCTAATTGTAGGGTATATCTGTCTCCTTATACTAGGCAGAGATATA
>NW_022984837.1:54496-56577 GCF_010094145.1 Didymella exigua CBS 183.55
AAGTATGGTATCCTGGATGAAGACACCTACAACTTTGACAAGTCTAGGTTCATGATGGGCGTTATATCAACAGGAGCTGTTGTCACAGGCTCTGAGCGTCAAGGAAGGCCAAAGACAGTACAGCAGGGCGACTGAGAGTGGACCAGCATTATCCAGGGCATTAACGCGTCAGGGTGGAGTATCCCACCTTTTGTCATCTTCTAAGGCAAGCACCACCTCTCTGCTTGGTACAAGGAGCCATCTATACCTCACAACTGGGTCATTACTGTCTCTAAGAACGGCTGGACCAACAATGAGCTTGGCATTAAGTGGCTGAAGCACTTTGATGAGCACACAAAGGAGCGCACTGTTAGCAGCCATCGGCTGCTCATTCTGGACGGCCATGAGAGCCACAACTCAGTCAAGTTCCACCAGTACTGTGAGGAACACAAGATCATCACTCTGTGTATGCCTCCTCACTCGTCGCACCTATTGCAGCCACTTGACGTGGGTTGTTTTGCCCCAATAAAGAAGGCCTATGGTCGCCAAGCTAAGCTGCTGATGCGCAACAAGATTACTCGCATCACAAAACTTAAGTTCTTACTATGCTTCAAAGGAGCTTTTGATGCCTCTATTACTAGGAGCAATATCTAGGGAGGATTTAGAGGTGCCAGCTTGGTCCCCTTTAATCTAGAGGCTGTAATATTAAAGCTTGAAGTGCGCCTGTGTACTCTACTACTACCTACTGTGGATGAGAGTACGTGGCACTCTTAAACCCCACAGAACACCCTAGAATTTAGGTTGCAATTGAAGCTGATTTAAGAGAGGATCCAGCGACATAGGGATAGCTTACCAACTTTAATAGTTGATGCCCTTAATTAGCTCACTAAAGGCGCAGAGATGATGGCACATTTACTAGTTTTAGTGCGCAACTAGGTCGCAGAGCTTCAAGCTGCCAATGAGGCTGCCACACGCTGTAAATTACACAAGAGGAAGTGGATCTAAAAGGAGGGGGCTCTCACTGTTAGTGAAGGTGTGCGCTTGACTACCCTAAAGGAGTTTAAAGCCCGTGGCGATGGGAAGAAGGCAAGCAAGAGGAGGCGCGTTCAACCAAGTACACAGTCTTCACGACGCTGTAGCAAGTGTGGTGAGACAGGGCACAACGCGCGAACATGCAAGAATAACGTGTAAGGTATTTCTAAATAATTTAGTGTACTATAGCCTGCAGTAGGACCTAAGTTGCTACTATAGTGTTGTAAGTTGTGTGAAGTTGGGTGTGGTCTTGGCAAAAGTGAGCGGCTCGCTTGGGTGAGCGGCTCGCTTGTGGAGTACGTTATAATATTTTATTAATAATTGTGGCGATAGTGTTTCTGCTGTGGCGTCGTGCTGGTTGCTACAGGATTGAAGTGGGGGGGGGGGGGAATTAGCGCTGTTCGCGGCCGCCTGTGTGCGGGCCAATCAGGAGTTGCCAGGTCTCGCTTAATCGACCTGGCAACTGCTGATTGGCTGCGCGACAGGTCCCTGCTCGATTGCGCAGATCCGACCTCTCGCCGCTCGCTCTTATCTGACAACTATTGTTAGATGCTCATACTGTGAGCCAGAGTATGTGCTTAACAAGATCTTAGGTAGTATAATAATTAATTAATAATTGTGGCGATGGTGTCTGTTGTCCGCGTTGTGCTCATTGCTACAGGATTGAGGTGGGGGAGAATTAGCGCTGTTCGCGGCCGCCTGTCTGCGGGCCAATCAGCAGTTGCCAGGTCGATTAAGTGAGACCTGGCAACTGCTGATTGGCTGCGCGACAGGTCCCTGCTCAATTGCGCAGATCGCACATGTGTTGCTATTTCTTTAAGTGTGTTGTGCATAAGGTTCTCTATAAGGTCCTTAGTTCTTCTATGAAATACTATGTCTTTATTAACGTACTCCACAAGTGAGCTGGCCACCCAAGCGAGCTGGCCACTTTTGCCAAGACCACACCAATACTGCACCTACTTTGCAACATTACAGCTAGGCTGGCGGATGGGTAGGGTATGCTTTTTTACGTTTTGGCTTATAGCTTCTTAACTAGCAGAGATACGCTTACATAATCTATTATTTAATAG
>NW_022984837.1:58952-60604 GCF_010094145.1 Didymella exigua CBS 183.55
CTTTCATTTAAGCCCTATTTCGCTAGAATCCATGTATTATTGACAAAGTTTTGGGGGGTACCCACGAAGGACGTTGGAGTATACCCATTCCGCCAGCCTAATTACAGCACACAACTATAATATATTATACTACACAGTATACTAAACTAGTCTGTAGTACTCTGTGTATCTTTACTGCATATTTGCGCGTTGTGCCCTGTCTTGCTACATGTGCTACAGCGCCTTAGAGACTAAGTGCTCCTATTAACACGCGACCTCTTCTTTGCCTTCTTCCTATTACTACAGGCCTTAAACTCCTTTAGAGTAGTTAGCCACACTCCCTTAGCAAAGACTAGAGTCCTCTCTTGCTGTAAATGCTTCCTTTTGTGTGATTTACAACGTGTGGCAGCCTTATTAGCTGCCTGTAGGTCAGCAACCTAGTTACGCACTAAAACTAGTAAATGCGCTATTAGCTCTACGCTATTAGTAAGCTAATTAAGAGCACTAACTAAAGATATTAGTAAGCTATTAGCGTGTCTCTAAATCCTCTCTTAAATTAGCTTTAGTTAAGACCTAAATTCTAGGGTGTTGCTTAGTATTTTAGACTCCTACGTACTGTTGTCTACAGTAGGTGGCGTTAGCGTGCGCATCTATACTTTAAGCTTTAATAGCACAGCCTCTAGGTTAAGTAGGACTAGGCCAGCACCTCTAAACCCTCCCTAGATATTGCTCTCTGTGATTAAGGCGTCAAAAGCTGCTTTAAAGCACAGCAAGAACTCAAGTTTAGTGATGCGAGTAATTTTGCTGCACATTAGCTGCTTGGCTTGGCGGCCATAGGCCTTCTTTAACAGGGCAAAACAGCCTACGTTAAGTGGCTGCAGTAGGTGCGACAAGTGTGGAGGCATACACAGGGTAATAATCTTGTGTTCCTCACAGTACTAGTGGAATTCAACTAAGTTGTGGCTCTTGTAGCTATCTAGAATAAGCAGCTAATAGCTACTAACAGTGCGCGCCTTTGTGTGCTTATTAAAGTGCTTTAACTACTTAACTCTAAGCTTGTTGTTAGTCTAGCTATTGTTAGAGATATTAAGAACCTAGTTGTTAGGTATACTAGGCTCCTTATACTAGGTAGAGAGGTGGGGCTTGCTAGAGAAGATAATAAAGGGTAGGATAGACCAGCCCTTCGCGCAGATGCCTTAGATAATACTAGTCCACTCTTAGTTGCCCTGCTGCACTGCCTTTAGTCTCCCTTAATGCTTAGAGCCTATAACAACAGCTCCTATTAATATAACACCTATTATAAAGCTAGACTTATTAAAGTTGTAGGTGTCTTTATCTTGTATACTATACTTAGCTTTAGTATTCTCTACTAGTTAGAACTGTAAAGAAAGTAGGGGAAGGACTAGACTACTTTCCTCCTAGTCTAGAAGGACCTAGACAAATCTAGACTAGCTTTGTCTAAATAGGAAGCGTATAGCCTAATAGAGGTAAGGTAGGGTTATGTAATATAATAGACAAGTTATTATATTAGATACTAGGTAGAGATTCCTAGGCTAGGTACAGAGCAAACAGAGGGGGGAGAGCTAGAGGTATTTATGCTTCCTCTCCTCTGTCTGTATTTCTAAGCAGAACGTTCTAGACTCCTCTAGGTGGGTCTACTTTATCTATGCTTA
>NW_022984837.1:60704-61708 GCF_010094145.1 Didymella exigua CBS 183.55
GTATTGCTGCATATGCAAGCAAGATTACGTAGGTGTATGCGTAATCATATACGTCAGCATCTTACAGAGTAGGCTACTCTATTTGTAAGCAGAGGGTCTAGAACATTTCTAGTTACTAAAAATAGAGAACAGCATATCTTAAGAACAAGAGGAGATACAGGCTTTGTAAGCACACCATTCTAATCCTCTCTTCTTAGAGATTACAATAGCAATGCTTAGGTAAGCATAGCGCTATACCTAAGAGGGAAATACGCTAGATAAAGATTATAAGAACAAAGTCTTATAACTTTACAAGAACTAGTCCCTAATTACCTTAGGATCCTTACACAGAGCTCTCTTATAGTTATACTTACAATTAAATTTAACTTTAAGCTCTAGCTAACGTTTTATAAAGTTGGCAGCCTAGTTCTTGCTAATATAGGGCTAGTGGCGCTCAGCAAGCAGAGAATTGGCCATATCCTCTACATTAGCAAGCTAGGGTGGGTATCCTTGCTCGTCTAGCTTCAATACATGCTAGACAATCACCTCCTCCTTAGTACTAGTCATCCTTATTACGTTGGGCTTGCAATCGCGTTGTGAAGAGGTTCTAGTAAGGCGCGTGCCTAGGGTGCTTCAAGAGACCTGGTATATTGCTGCAGCGCGTCGCACGCTTAGTGTCGCGTCTTGCTGGATAGCCTGGAGGGCAAGCTGTATAACGTAGATTATCACCGAGCCGGCCATATCACCGAACTGGCCATTTTCTCTTAGCACAACTAACACAAGTTACTACAACTACAACTACTTACTATTAAATAGTAACCTAGTATACTGCATGCTTATATTAGATTTAGAAGATATTTCTGCACCCTCCTAGCACGTTTGTGCGTTGTGTCTAGTCTTGCTGCAGTTCCTACAGCGCTGAAATGTTGACTAAGCTCCTAGTTAACCACCTCTACCTAGGCTGGCGGATGGGTAGGGTATGCTTTTTTACGTTTTGGCTTATAGCTTCTTAACTAGCAGAGATA
>NW_022984837.1:62653-66034 GCF_010094145.1 Didymella exigua CBS 183.55
GCTAGAATCCATGTATTATTGACAAAGTTTTGGGGGGTACCCACGAAGGACGTTGGAGTATACCCATTCCGCCAGCCTACCTCTACCCTAAGTCTTCTTAGATAGCTAAGCTGCTACACACGCCTCAGCAGCTACCTGCAATGCTGTTAGGCCATACTTAAGTGTGCTACTATGCTAAATCTGCTTTCTCTTACGCAATTTTCTCTTAGTTATTACTACTAATTGCTCTTCAAGCTCTCGCACATAGGCCTTAATAAGGATATTTTTGTATAGTATCTCTTTAGCCCCTTTTATAAGCTTTAAGAATCCTTCTTATACTATACTTAGTAATTTTTAGAAGGAGTTACTTATAAGCTTAGATTAAGACCTAAACATGTGTGTATTGCTTAGTATCTTAGATTACTACAGCGTTTTAGGTAGAGGTAATGCTAGTAGGGTATGCAGCTGCACTTTAAGGCAATCTAACACTACCTGCATGTTAGTAGGAATAAGCCCTAATACCTTAAAGGCCTTTTAGTAGTTAACCTTTGTAAATTTATTAAGGAATACATCCCTAAAGGCTAGTAGGAAGCCTTCCTTGTTAATATAGAAGATATATTAGTATACTAAGTCTTAAACTTGTTAGGAGTACTTACACTTTAATAGCAAGAAATAGATAATATTAGGTAGCTAGAGAATATATAATAAGTAAGGTAGTATATAGAGAGTAAGGATTTAGTTCTCTAGGTAATAGTCCTTAAACTCCTAGTTAAGATAGCTCTTATAGCTGTCTAAGATAAGCAACCTATACACTCCTACCTAACACGTCTTTATATACGTGTTAAAGTACTTTAACTACTTAAGGCTAAGTATATTATTTATCTAACTATTCTTAGAGACTAAGAGCTTCTAATTATAGGGTATATCTATCTCCTTATACTAGGCAGAGATGTAGACGCGTCCTTTGTAGATAATAAAAGGTGGGGTTGCATACCTATTAGCGCAGATGCTCTAGATAACAGTAACCCACTTGCGATTACCTGGCTGAACAAGCTCTGGCTAAGCACGTCTCTCTAAGCCTGTTACAACCTTAAAAGACAAAGCACTACCTATCTAGAACCTAGTTTTATTAAAGTTGTGCATATTATTATTATAAATGCTATACTTAACTTAAGTATCCTCTACTAGCTTAAACTACATACTAATTATCTTAGGATCTTCCTGTAGTATCCTCTGTCTATCCTTAGCTTAATTAAAGGCTATTTTAAGCTTGTCTAAACGCGTCACAAGCCTGCTAGCCTATAGTTTGCTAACAGGCTCTTCACTACGCACACTAAGTATCTTATTAGCTATATCTACCACCTTACATAGCTAGGGCGCAAATCCTTGCGAATTAAGGTTAAGTATATACTAGACAATTGTCTGCTCCTCTAGTATAGTAAGTTTCTAGCAATTAGCATGTATGTCTAGTTAAAACGTGATATTGTAAAGGTAATTAGAGACCTGCTAATAAGGTACATTTAACGCTCTAGCAGCACTGCAGATAATGCAAAATTAGCTAGCATAGAAGGCCTAGATAGCAAGGATAACTCTGCCTTCTCTAGTAGTAATCTAAAGTTGTTGTTATTAAGGCATGTTGTATTAGGGTAAAAGGTGGTTGTGCTAATAGAAAGTGGCTGGTTTGGTGATATGGCTGGCTCGGTGATAATCTACGTTATACAAAATAGTTTAGAAAACAAAGCTAAAGGTTTAATACATGCAACTAATAGGCTGTAAAGCGTATGTCCTTAATTAGTTGCTTAAATGCGCAGACAAGCTTAAATTAAGAGCGCTTATAGGCTACCTTCATCGGGAAAAGTTTTTCGAAATCCGGCCCAGACTGGCTGTTGCTGACAGTTGTGACATGGTCATGCAACAGCTGTTCAACAGCCCCAACAGCCCTAATTTGCACCTAACAGCCCTAATTTTGCGCTAATATTGCTAATAGCTAAAATACTAAGTGCCTATATTTTATAAACTTAAAATAATATTGCAATATTCTTACATAGCTACCCTTAGTTCTACTAGCACTAGCATTAAATATTTAAAAATTGCGAAATTTCACGCATAGGTAGACCAGAATTGTAGCTTTAAAATAAGCAATAAATTATTACTATAGGCCTACTGCAACGCAAGTTATAGAGTGTTGAAGGATTGTTTATTAAAGGTTTGTGTTTTGAAGTTGCGACAGCACACCATAGCAGCTGTAGCTGCGCCAGCACACAATGTATCAGCTGCAGCTGCAACAGCACACAGCATAGCACCTGCTAGCAAACACACACACAAACACACACACAAAACAGCAGCGCAACAGGAGCTTGCAAAACAGGCAGTCCTAGGTATAAAATTCTTAGTTTACCTACTATTCTTAAATAATATTCTTGTATTTTCTAATGTTTAGGCTGCTAGAGCCCTAGCAAAGAATCTTAACTTAGTGTCTTAGTAAGGAATATTAAGCTTAGAACCTTCTACGCTTAATAACTTT
Source organism: Didymella exigua CBS 183.55 (assembly GCF_010094145.1). NCBI lineage: Eukaryota > Fungi > Ascomycota > Dothideomycetes > Pleosporales > Didymellaceae > Didymella > Didymella exigua. The sequence continues at coordinate 65,157 of NW_022984837.1, forward strand.
TCTATTAATAGGCCTATAATATTGTTTAATAGCTTATTTTAAAGAGTAGACTTAGTAGTATATTAAAATAATAAAAGTATAGTTTATTAAGTAGAGCTACTATTAAAACAGGATTAGTAGTTGTTATAGCTATTATAGCTATTAAGACTATTAGAGCTGTTAGCTTAAAATTAGCTAGACATTAAATACACATTAAATAACTATTGTAGGCCTACAAGTCCTACTGTTGCCTACAGTACAATGCAACAATTCCTAATTTTGACAATGGAAAAATTTTTCCCAATGTTGTTAGCTATAACTTAACTAACATCTTTAGGATCTAGCTTCCTACTAAGGACTAGATTATACTCACATAAGATATTGTCTTTAAACGTACAAAGTTCTACAAAGGACTACAAGGATATACTTATAAATTAGTAATTATAGAAGTTATTAAGCTTCTAGCATTTCTAAAGGAGCTTAAGCCTAATAATATAGCAATAGAAGATCTTTTAATAACTTAACAACACTATTAATAGCAGCCTGCTCACGCATCTGTGCTTACAGAATCTTAGATAGGGGGTGAAGTAGGCTGGCGGATGGGTAGGGTAGGGTAGGGTATAGGTATAGTCACGTGATTTATGGGTAGGAACTAGGTAGGGTACATGAGGTACCCTACCCAAACCGTTTGGGTAGGGTAGCACGTGACTGGGTATAGGTATAGGTAGGGTAGCACGTGACTAGGTATAGGTATAGGTAGGGTAGCTAGGTAGGGTCTAGGAATGGGTAGTTATTAGCAAAATCTAGGTTACTACTCTAGACTTTGTACTATTGTATACTTTAGAGCATAAGTATGTGATAATAGACTGTGATAATAAATTATAGATGCTTTTTCTTCT
>NW_022984837.1:66240-74290 GCF_010094145.1 Didymella exigua CBS 183.55
GTAACAGAACAGAATAAGGAGCAGAATAACAGAGGATTGCTAACTCTTAAAACTTTAATCTATAATTAATAAGACAGATAAATTAATTCTCTGTCCTTAGAATTAGAACAAGAGCAATATGCTCTTAATTAGTAACTAGCTTATAAATAACTACACATATTACAAACTTATAATCTTTCTGTAACCTAGCTTAAAGGCTATATACCTAATTAATATAAGAACAACGCTCTAAGACGTTGAAACCCTAATCTTAGCACAGACAACGTTATTAAAGGCCCACAGCGTACACAAAGAAATGCTGATCTCCAGGCGCCAGAGAGATAGCACTCTCACGCTGTCTTATATAGAGTATTAGTTAGCAACTATCTCAAGGCTTTCTTAACTGCCTTAAAGGCTAAGCTAATAACAAAGATACACCACACACAGGTGTTAAGAGCTCTACAGTTATATTAAGAGCTTAAGTCTTAATAATTTAGAGAGCAAATTTAATAAGCTGCTTAGAAAGAGTATTACAAGATCTAGGGCAAAGGCTGCTTTACCAAGACAATAAAAACAGTAGAGACTGCTAATGCAGAGGTGTTACCCCTAATATAGATATTCACATACAAGTTTAATAAAGACAGCTACCTCTATTAATTTAAGGCACAACTTGTTGTCTGCAACAATCTACAGCAGCCATACAGAGACACCTACGCTGCTACACTAGCTGCTTAAACGTTTCAAGTACTCATTGCAATAGCTAATTAATTTAGATTAGAGCTACTTTAGTATAATGTACTAAACGCGTTTCTTAACGCTACACTTAATTAAAAGCTCTACACTTAGACACTAGACAGTTTCAAGAAGTATAGAGAGCTGGTGCAGGTGCTAAGAGCTCTGTACAGATTAAAGGAATCACCACTTCTATAGTACAAGGATCTGAGAGAAACACTAAAGTCTCTAGGTCTAATGCCTATACCTAGATTTCTATGCGTCTATGCAAACAGCTAGTTAATCCTATTTGTTTATATTAATAATATTATTATAGCTTTCTACCTATCTAACAAATATCTGCAGTAAGAGTTTAAGAGGAAGCTTAATAAGCACTATAGCCTAAAATACCTTAGAGAACTTAAGTAGTTCTTAGGCATACGCGTTATTTAAGATCTTAGCACACGCACAATTTACTTAGTTTAGGACGCTTATATTAATAAGGTTGCTGCTAAGTACAACATTATCTCTACTAGCTGCCCTTTAGAGGTGCCTATGCTAGTAAGTTACCTAGAACAATCTCTTAAGGAACTAAACAAAGCTTAGAAGAAGATCTATTAAGAGCTTGTAGGCTACCTTGCCTATGTAAAGTTGTCAGATAAGAGCGAGCGGCGAGAGGTCGGATCTGCGCAATCGAGCAGGGACCTGTCGTGCAGCCAATCAGCAGTTGCTAGGTCGATTAAGCGAGACCTGGCAACTCCTGATTGGCCCGCACACCGGCGGCCGCGAACAGCGCTAATTCCCCCCACTTCAATCCTGTAGCAACCAGCACGACGCCACGGCGAGACAGACACCATCGCCACGATCATCAATATATCATTATACCACCTAAGATCTCGTTAAGCACATACTCTGGCTCACAGTACGAGCATCTGACAATTAAGAGTCTCACTGCCGCAACCGAACTGCTGCAGTCTCACTGCCGCAACCGAACTGCCGCAACCTCACTGCCGCAACCGAAATGGCGCAACCAACGTACCGCGACCCAACGACAGTCCTCAGGGACCAAGCCGACTGGACTGGCTGGCTCGCGCAGCTACAGGCGAGATGCCTGTCGCGCAACATCTGGGACAAGATCAACCCAAAGACAACTACACCACTACTATCAAAGCCACTCTCGCCAAGGGCTCTAACCATTACTAACTACGCGCCAGCCGCGAACACCGACATACCATTAAGGCCAACTAAGCTATTAACAACAGGCCAGAAGGCATTTAAGGAAGACCTTGAGTATTACAAAGTACTCCTCAAACAATACAAGAACAATCAACACAAATATAAGAAGGAGGAAGCAAGCCTTTAGCACATTATTGTGTTTATCCAGTTAACTGTGTCGCCACATCTACTGCGCACATGCTGTCTTCCTGAGAAACCACTGCGACAGTGGATCACAGACCTACAACTCACTGTTGGGGTTGACGAACAAATTAAACAAGAACAAGCCCAAGACAGATACCTCTCAGCACTCAAGCCAATGAGAAGCACGTCACAATGGGATACCTGGCTAGCTGAGTATGACCAGGCAGCTACAGAAGCAGAGACGTACAAAGTCACCGAATTATCGCAATTAAATGTAATAACAAAGGACTTCCTGACAGCTGTGAACAGGGTCGCGCCTATGTGGGCTACAAGCTTTCAAGATAGCAGACGCTTTAAATCTAGTATAAGTCAGAAGGAGATAATAAAACGCTACCAAGAGCACATAATAATAAATCATCCCCTTAGATTAGGGTGGCACAAGGCCTTTGTAGCTGACAATGCAGTGTTTCTTGCTAAAGGGGGTGCAGCCTCCTAGAGCCATAAAGGGGACGCCCAACATGCTGTAAGCGCGCCATCCAACCAGGGCAGACCTCAATATTAACATACAGCGGGTAGGAAAACCACCACGCTCAAGCGGCCTTCAGATCAAGAGCCTGCTTCCACTGGGGGAGCAAAATGCCCTGCATGTGGACAACGCCACTCTATACGGGATTGCTACTATGTTAATCAAGACAGAGCTCCTAAGTAGTGGAAACTAAATAAGATTATTTCTAAACTTATTAAGTTTAAGTGTGAGAAAGATGTTACCTTTTAAGGGCTACTTCGTGCACAAAGCAAGAGCTAATTAAGAACACTAGTGGTGAAGCACTTGCACACCCCTACCCTAGAAATCCTAGACAATTAACTAGAAGGCTAAGAAATTGCTGACGTTAAAGCAGCGCTTAGCGCAGCGAACTAACAGGACGCTGCTAACTATCCACTGCGGAAGTTGTTCATACTTGACTTAGGTTCTACCTGTCATATCACCAACGACCCCAACTGCGTCTATAGGTTCTAACAGCTATCGCCTGGAGACTTCATATAGGCTGGGAATTCTAAGGTGCTGGTTAGAGGATATGGATCAATTGATCTACTCCTGAGGAGTGGAGCCAGGACAACCAAGGTCACCCTCATAGACGTGGTAATTTGCCCAGACCTGCTATGCAACCTAGTGTCCTTCCGCCTACTACAAAACAGAGGCATGTGGTGGGACACACAAGCAGACCTAACAACTCTCTGACAAGCAAATAGCTAAGTAATTAGAGTAGTATTAGAAATGCTTAGCTAGTGGGTGCTTGAGTACGAACTGTCCCTACTAGCTGCTAACTACACACACAAAATTACCACACGCACTAAGAGAGGACCACAGAAGGCCTTAGCAATATGGTGGCACAAGCGACTTGGTCACCCTAGTCCTGCTGCAATTGAACACATCGTCCAGCAGACTTAGGGGGTGTGGATCTAAGGCATCACTACAGTTAAATACAACGCTTGTGGAATAGCCAAATTGTGACGGCAAATCAGCCGCGCACCAAGAATTAACAATGACGGACCTAGAGAAAGACTCAGCGTTGACTTCTACTCCTACAAAGTACAAGGAGTTACTAAAGAAAAGAGCTAGATGCTTATCACTAACAGGTTCTCAGGCCTACAGTGGGACCTCTACTTCACAGATTATCGCACAGCGAAGTCAATTATTAAGGCACTGTCAACGTTTATCCTGTTCTTGAAAAATTACTACAACATCTTAGTCAAGACTATTAAGGCAGACAACAAGATAGCTACAGTCAAACTAGGCGTATTGAAATGGCTGGCAACACAAGGAATTATTGTGGAGCCTTCAGCGCCAGACACACAAGCACAGAACGGTAACGCAGAACGCTCAGGGGGTGTGAACAAGGAGAAAGCTCGCGCAATGCGACTTGATGCCAACCTCTCCTGGGAACTGTGGCCAGAAATCACGAGGGCAGCAGTATACCTCTACAATCGAACGCCGAACTACGCAAACTATTAGAAAACACCATACAAAATATTCTTTACGCAAGTTGCCTTTAGCAACAGAATAGTAACATTACTGCAAAAACCTAACCTTGTGCACCTAAGAGCATACAGGTGCAAAGTGTTTGCTATAACAGACAACACACACAGAGGCAAATTACGTCTTTAACAACTAGACCTAAAGGCCTAGATTAGCTATCTAGTAGGCTACTAGTTGTTAAACATCTATTAAATCTAGATACTGTTACTTAGCAAGGTAATAAGTACTTAAGATATTGTGTTTAACAAAGACACAGTATTTAACAGGAGAATTAAGGACCTTATAGAGAACCTTATGCACAACACACTTAAAGAAATAGCAACATATGTGCGATCTATTAAGCTACTAACGCCTACCTAGCAACTAGAAACAGATTCCTTTTATAAGGATGAAGCCCTAGCAGAGCTGTCACCACAAGACAAAGCAGACCCGCCAGGCTACTATCACAGACAGAAGATACAGGATAGCTATCCTACCCCTCCATTAACACCGCCACCTGCAGCACTACTTGCAGGCATTATGGCCAGTGATCAAACAACTCTGACGCAACAAGCGTCCTCAACTACTGTCCTGTGGGCAGCATCATTCCTTGCGGGAACCTAAGCTAGACGTGTTAGAACATACAGAGGAGAAGTTATAGACAAGGCTAAGATAATAAGAATGCTCGCCAAAGGCTTAAAGCCCTATTAAAGTTAACTTCTACCTCTGCCTACGTTCTAAACCAAGCTTAAGGATCACCCTATAGGTAAACTCTTTTAAGAAGCTAAGCAAGAGCACCTTGCAAGCTACTAAGAAATAAAATTATAGTTAGAAGTACTACTTCAGAAAATTAGACTAACAGGACAACAGATCCTTAACTGCATGTGGGTATATACCTATAAGCTTAATAGACATTATTGACTGCTGAAGTGCAAGGCGCGACTGGTAGTTAGAGGTAATCAACAACGCAATATTACATCACAAGACACCTACGCAGCCACGCTTGCCAGCCGATCCTTTCGAACGATGATGGCTATGGCAGCTCACTATAACATGGAGCTCAAACAATACAACGTTACCAACGCGTTTGTTCATGCTACAATGGACAGAGAGGTCTACATGAGAATGCCACGAGGCTATCAGAAGCCCGGCACGATACTGCAAGTAAACAAGGCACTTTACGGGCTGCGCATCTCTCCCCTCCTCTGGCAGAAGAACTTCACTGCAACACTAAAAGCACTAGGTTTCTAGACTGTGCCTCACGAACCCTGCTGTCTAACTAAGGGCAGCATTATTATCTTCTTTTATGTTAATAATATCATCCTCGCGTACAATAAATTAAAAGAGCAAGAGGTAATGCAGACAATTAGCCACGTACAGAGCAAGTACACCTGCACAGGAGGGCACGACCTACAGTAGTTCCTTGGCATAGAGATTATACAAGACTGAGCAAGCAAGAAAATCTACCTATCTTAGGCAGCGTACTCAGACAAAATCAGTCGCCTTGCCAAGAACACAACTATACGACATGACACTCCAATGGCAACAACTGAACTACAGCCAAGGAGTGGACTAGCAGCGCTAGCAGAAATCAACAAGTATCAACGCAAAATTGGATCACTGCTGTTCGCTGCGGTCACCACGCGACCTGACATTGCGTTCGCCACATCAAGGCTTGCCAGGTTCCTCACCAATCCAGGCATCAGCCACCAAGATGCTGCGGACTGGGTCCTTCTATATCTACTCAACACTAAACAGCGATCACTGCAGCTTGGAGGAGGCATCAGCCTCCAGGTAGCAAGTGACGCGTCCTTCGCTGACAACACTATGGACAGAAAGAGCTCCTAAGGCTACGCAATTAAACTCTTTAGCGGCCTCATCGCATAGAAAGCAAACAAGCAGGACACAGTAATAACATTAACAACTAAGGCTGAGCTTCTCGCTCTCACCTAGGTTACAAAAGAAGCACTTTTTATCTCAAGGCTCTTGCGCGAACTACACGTCAATATAGGCGCACACGCCATCACAATACAATGCGACAACAAACAAACAATTCAACTAGTCACTGAGGAAGTGTTGCGACTACATACCAAACTTCGGCATGTGGATATCCACAACCACTGGCTCTGACAGGAGGTGGCCGCTAGAAAGATTATTATAGAACACGTCCAGTCTGCGAGCATGATAGCAGACAGACTCACAAAGGTACTCCTAGTGAACAAGTGGGAAGGTTTCCTCCAGCAACTTAGTCTGGTGAACAGGGAGTCAACAGAAGTGCTAAACAGCGTGCCTCTAGACAGGATTTAAGAACAAATTAAGGACCTTGCACACGCATAAACAGTCAGCTTAAAGAGTTTCTAAGCTAAAGGGGGTGTGTCAGATAAGAGCGAGCGGCAAGAGGTCAGATCTGCGCAATCGAGCAGGGACCTGTCGTGCAGCCAATCAGCAGTTGCTAGGTCGATTAAGCGAGACCTGGCAACTCCTGATTGGCCCGCACACCGGCGGCCGCGAACAGCGCTAATTCCCCCCACTTCAATCCTGTAGCAACCAGCACGACGCCACGGCGAGACAGACACCATCGCCACGATCATCAATATATCATTATACCACCTAAGATCTCGTTAAGCACATACTCTGGCTCACAGTACGAGCATCTGACAAAAGTTATAAGACTTTGTTCTTATAATCTTTCTCTAGCATATTTCCTTCTTAGGTATAGTGCTATGCTTACCTAGGCATTGTTATCATAACTTCCTAAAAGAGAGGATTAGAATGGTGTGCTTACAAAGCCTGTATCTCCTCTTGTTCTTAAGATATGCTGTTCTCTATTTTTAGTAACTAGAAATGTTCTAGACCCTCTGCTTACAAATAGAGTAGCCTACTCTGTAAGATGCTGACGTATATAATTACACATGCACCTACGTAATCTTGCTTGTATATACAGCAATACTAAGCATATATTACTAAGTGGACCTACCTAGAGGAGTCTAGAACGTTCTGCTTAGAAATACAGACAGAGGAGAGGAAGCATAAATACCTCTGGCTCTCCCCCCTCTGTTCGCTCTGTACCTAGCCTAGGAATCTCTACCTAGTATCTAATATAATAACTTGACTATTATATTACATAACCCTACCTTACCTATATTAGGCTATACGCTTCCTATTTAGACAAAGCTAGTCTAGATTTGTCTAGGTCCTTCTAGACTAGGAAGAAAGTAGTCTAGTCCTTCCCCTACTTTCTTTACAGCCTACCTTACGCAGTATACCTGACCTAATCTAGCTTGCGCCCACGTTATCCACGCTTTATATTTAACCAACCCTGGCCAAGCACACATTGAATCTATTTAAAGGGTGTGGCTTTACATTCTAGAGACAAAATATCAAGCCCTGCAGGCTCAAGCCACTGACGAGGCAGAGATACAAGAGCACCTCACTTTGCTACAGGACTATCGCGATCATATCTTCTTTGGAGCATCTGATGCCTCCTTTGCTAATGATGTTAAGACGCGCTAAAGCTCTTAAGGATACGTATTTCAGCTTTTTAGCATAACTGTTAACTAGAAGTTAACACTTTAACACACTATCACAAAATTAATAACAGAAGCAGAGCTGCTTACTCTCTTACTTGCTAGATTAGAGATAGAGGAGTAGTGCTACTTGTTTAAAGGACTGTCTTTAAAGCTTAACTAGACGCCTATTATTTAGTGCAACAACTAACAGACTATAGGCATAGTTACAAAGGAGCAGGACAAGCTTAGTACTAAGCTTAAACACATTAATATTTATTAGAACTAGATACACTAGGAGGTTAAGCAGAATTAACTCTACATCTACTAGAGGCCTACAAGCCAGATGCCTGCTAACGGCATAACAAAGATTCTTCATTGTTAGAAGCACATTAAATTTATACAGCAACTACAGCTTATAGACATTCGCTTAAAGGTTTGTAAGATAGAGAACAATAGCTAAGGGGTTCATCCTTCT
>NW_022984837.1:76275-120923 GCF_010094145.1 Didymella exigua CBS 183.55
ACACCATCACTACTGCCTTTGCTGCAGCTGTAGACCACCACACAGAGAGCTACAAAGATCCTGAAGAAGCTAGGATCGCAGCAGAGCTGCAGCAGAAGGTTATCCAGGCTCTGACCTCCCTTTCCCCAAGCAACTCAGCTACCAACTTCCGCCGGAGCAGTGACACCAGCCACAGCTACCCAGGCAGCCAACACCCAGGCCGCCGCTCCTGGGCGGACGTAGCGAGAGACCTAAAAATCTCAGTGCCAAACGACAGGGGTAGTAGCCGACCCCTCAACACAGCTAGACCCCACCCTAGCCTGCCGTCTAAGCCTAAAGAGGACTGCCGCATCTTCGTCCAAATCTCTAACCTAACAGGGTGAATACAGCAACCCTCCCCCTTTGCAGTAAGGCAGGCTGTATGCAGGAGCATAGAGGGAATCACCCTCTAAGACATCCCTACTGCATCACTAATCAATACTGGCTGGGCGCTCACCCCAGCTAACAAGACAATTTGGGACTAACTTATGACCTAAGTAAACCAGGAGCATATTCTAAATACTCTAGATGGTGATGCTATTAGGACCCCAGAGCGCTGGATCAACTACGCAGTCTAAGGAGTACCTAGCTCCTTCCACACTCTAGATAGGACAGAAATTCCTACTACCACTCAGCTAGTGGAAGATGAGGCCTGCTCACAGACAGGCAAGCAGCTAGTTAGCTGCAGGACCTCACGACACGGAGCTAACCAACAGGGCCTCACAACATAGATTGTTTCCTATAAAGAGCCAGTCCGCTTGTTTAGGCTTTTTAGAACCAGCGCGTTCTTAAAAGTAATTAATAAACACCCTACAATACAGCAACACAACCCAGGCTGCCAAGGCTATTGTAACCCTGCCTGCTGCACCAGAGTAGCACGCTGCGTGCACTGTGGAGATTGCACAGACAGGCACGAAGGACTATATAGGGACAACTGCCCCTATAAAACCAAGTGTGCTAATTGCCAGGGTCCACACCTAGCTAGCCATACAAACTGCCTAGCAGCCCCCCGCCAGGTACACAGACACCTAATAAAGCCTACTAAGACTAAACTAAAAGCTATCCATCAAGCAGGCAAATTAGCATATCAACACTTGTACAGGACAGTTAAGGAAACCATTAACTAGGCAACACAGCAGCATGTAGCAACATCTACCCAGACCTAGCAGGCGGCATTACCCTACCCTCTAGCTCAGAGGCGCGAACTAGAAGAAGAAAGCAGAGCAGCTTCTGCTAGAACAACAAATGTCTCCCAGGCGCCCTCTTCTACTACTAATAGAGAAAAGAGACTAAGGCGAGCAGCTACTAGCCGCAAAAGCCTTAACTTAGCACAGATGTCGGCTAGCAGCATGTACCCACAAGTTGCTGCCCACACCGACTCGTCTACCTCTGAGAGAGAAGACACAAGCATAAGTGACGACCCGCTATCCTCATGCTAGAACAACCTAACAGCACCCTAGCCTACAATAGGCAACAACAGCCCAGCATACAGAACAGACCACTCCGCGTGTGCTAGGCCAATGTTGGTAGAAGCTCTCCCTGCCATATCACAATACTAGAAGTTGTATTTTAGAGGGGCATAGACGTCGTATGCGTTTAAGAGCCCTTCACCTGCGCTAACTCAAGAACCTCTACCTACCTAGGATATAGATACTTTGCACCTATCAGCACCTAGAACACGCCTAGTGCGACAGGTTCAAAGCGTCCTAGAGTAATAACGTATGTCTGCAAAAGACGCCACCTGCATTTCTAGACTAGAGAAAGCCTTAACCACCTAGACCTGCTCTAGGTGGTTGTGAACAGAGTCTCTATTCTAAACTGCTACAGACAGGCACATAACTAAGACGTCCTCTAATATGTTACGCACCTAACACCTCCTAAATACTGTCTTATAGGGGGAGACTTCAACCTTAAACACAAAGCCTTTAAACCTAGCGTTGCCACAACTAACAGTGGAATTAAGTTAGCTAGATAGGCTACTGCTGTGTCTATAGACTATATTAGTATTCCTAGATAACTAACATACTAAGCAGGCTATGTTATTAACCTTACTTTCTCCAACGTCCTATTTACCTAATTAGCAGTAGACGCTAGCATGCACAGTGGATTAGACTATAAGACAATAGTCATGTCTATCCCTACCTCTATAATAGGTACCTTGTACCTAGATTAGCACTACTACAGAGTCCTAGAGACAAGCATACCTAAGTTTACTAGACTAGTAGAAATAGGCGTCTAGAGCATTCCAGACCTGCTTACAGCACAAGACAGAGCACAACTAGACTAATGTGTCACACTACTAACAGAGACAATCCAGCACTCTATACAGACAGCAGGCAAGCCTGACTACAAAGAAGAGCGCGTAGCGCCATGGTGGACTACAGAGTGCAAAATCGCCTACCAAAGGCACAAATGTGCAAAAAAGCAATGCTCTAGTAGCTCTCTACTAGAAGAGACCTAGATCTTTAAGACTACAGTCTAACAGGCTAAAAAGCAATATTAGAGACATGTTATAGACAACACTAAGGATAGCAAAGAACTCTTTAGGGTTATTGCCTAGCACAAGCTTATACTAGAGAATTAGGATGTGCCTCTAGTAGTTAACAGCACAACTGTATTAGATCCTCTAGAAAAAGCAGAGGCCCTCTAAGAAGAAGTCCTCAACTAATACACAGCAGAAGACGACCTCAACTACTACCCAGACTAAGAAAGTGCAACGCCTCTCCCATAGAGCACACACATCTCTCTAGAGGAAGCCAATCGAAACACGATAGCGGTATCTAGCACCTCCCCAGGCACTGATCGCTCTACAGTAAGACTGCTCTGTGCCTGCTAGGTGCAAGTTAGAGAACTTATACGACGGATCTTCCAGCAGTGCCTTAAACTCAACTACTTTCCTGCACAATGGAAGCTGGCAGAAGTAGCCATGATACCAAAGGCAGGGAAGAGAGACCAGAGATCACCCAGATCCTGGAGACCTATAGCACTCCTCTCCTGCATTGGGAAAGGGCTTGAAAGAACAGTGGCTAGGAGAATCGCGTAGACTGCTATAACCCACAAGATCCTTAGTCCCCAACACAGAGGCGCCCTTCTAAAACGCTCTGCAGCTGATCTAACTGCAGCATTCACCCACAACACAGAAGCTGCGTGGGCACAAGGACAGCATGTTATAATAGTTACCCTGGACGTACAGGGCGCTTTTAACGCCCTCCTTAAGAACTGTCTACTACACTAGATAGTCTAACAAGGATAGCCCTAAAGAGCGCTCTTATTTGTAGACTCTTTCCTTACAGAACAAAGGGTACAGGTCCGCCTTAGACAAGCCATTACCCCTAGCTACCCAGTTGCCTGCGGTACACCCTAAGGATTACCCCTCTCCCTAGTACTGTACACACTGTACCTAGCTGAACTGCTGTTAATAGATACAGAGAGAAGATTCGGATATGCAGACGATGTGTGCCTATACTGGGCCTCACACTCTCTAGACAGGAACGTTAAGCTCCTAGCAGCTGACCTAAGACAGATCAGGGCGTGGGGCAAGGCCAACAAGGTCACGTTTGCTCCAGAGAAGCAAGAAATGATCCACCTTACTAGACAGCGAGGCATCTACGCGCCGCCCTGTATAGTAGACGAGTAGCTTACTATCAACGCAATCTCCCTAGGCAGAGAAAACACTAAGCCTGCCCTCTAGTGGCTTAGGGTCTAGTTTAACTGCAGACTGACCTTTAAGTACCACGTGGCCACACGCGCTGTAAAAGCTGCCCAGGTAGCTTTCTACATCCGCAGCCTGGCAAGGACGACCTACGGGCCACCAGCCAGCTCACTGCGCAAGGCAACTATCGCCTGCATATACCCCTCTCTTCTGTACGGAACGGAGTGCTGGTACAGAGGCCGCACTAAGCCACCGCGCACGCTTAAGCCTGGCAGGCCGCTAGAAGCTAGCACCCACGTGGGATGGCACATAACGGCCATAGACAAAACAATAGCAATAGCAGCAAGGGGCATCCTTCTAGTGTGGAGAACAACTCCTACTACCACGCTCTTCTAAGACGCTAGACTACCCTCTGCCACAGTAGCGCTAGAAGAAGCTAAACTAAGGTTTGCAGCATATCTCCGCACTATAGATGCAGACCACCCCCTTACCAGGCGCACAGTAATCCCCAAGGTGACTAGAGGCAAGGGATATAGGCAGCTCCAGCGAACCCAGACCAAGGTCTAACAGCTAGGAGCCCTTCTGCCTAAGATACCTAGGACGACACTAAACCTCCCTTACTACTCTCCTAGCTGCTGAACAGACCCAACGCTAGGCGCAGACAAGAAGAAGGCAGCTAAAGCCTTTAAAGAATAGTGGGCCTAGCTCCTACTGTTAGACGTTACTATCTTCTTAGATAGCTCTAAGCAGTACACAAAGGAAGGAGAGAAACGTGTAACCTATAGGTTCGCAGTGTACTAGAACAGAAAATAACTACACAGAGGACGCAGGTCACTTAACCCTACGTCACACGTCTTTAACGCGGAAGCAGTAGGAGCATGGAGAGGCCTCCAGCACACAATAAGGCAACCAGCCCTCCGCACCTGCCGAATCTGGCTGTGTATAGACAGCACCTCCGTCATATGGTGCCTGAGGGGGAGCCCATCTTCTACCTCACAATGGGCCTTCCTCGAGTGCCAGGGCGTGATGGAGACCCACGACGTCTCTATTAGGTGGGCTCCAGGGCACTCTGACATCGAAGGAAACGAAGCGGCAGACAAGCTAGCCAACTTAGAAGCCAGCCAGCCCTCGCTCCCTACTGGAAAAGCTGCAATGCCTACACTCTCAGGCATAAAAACTACCGCACAACAACTCCTAATTAGCACACAATAAAAATGGTGGTTAGACAAGAGGAGAACACTCTCTAAGTGGTACAAAGGCTAGAAGCTAGACTACGCACTACGCAGGAGTTTAGCTGAACTAGACCTGCTAAGAGCTATCCTAGCCAAGCTCCTCTCTATCCAATCTAGGCACAGAGACTTTGCCTAGTACTATTAATAGCTTAACCACACTAACGCAAAGCTCACCTGCTCGTGTAGGTGTGACAAGACACTAGAGCACCTTGTACTCTGCTGTAAGACTCTAGGGTCTTTTATCTAATAGCCACTACGACCACCTACACCACCATCAAGCTGCAGTAAAGGCCTGGCATACCTTGCAGAGCTGTTAATAAATCTAGAGGCCTTTAGAGCTTTTCTCTAGATTACACAGTACTATACTAAGGTCTGCCAGCGGTAGCTATCCTAGCTAGCAGCAACAACAGACTGTTGTATTATGCTGACTCTGTTCTATCTGCAGCTGCAGGTCTAACAGAGCAGTAATAGACAACCTCTATCTATACTAACTCTCTCTTTTTAATCTACTCTCTATCTCCTATATAGCACCTAAATACCTCTAAACACACACAAGGGTTCTCCCCTATTACGTCTATACTACTTAGTCTCTCTAACAGGAAGGAGAGCTATAGCTAGAAATAGTAGAAATACTCGCACATGCAAGAAATACTTTCTAGGGTAGCGCAACAGCACTGTAAATCCATAGCTCAGCACGTCCTACATGCCCTTTGGGAGGCAGGATGGTGGACTTAATCCCCATCCTTCGGACGAAAATCAATTCCAACCAATCCAACCAACCAATCAGATCTCAGCCTTAGCACGTGATTACATTAACCACATCAGCAAACAGACCTTCTTACCAGCCTTTAAAGTAGCTTTTAAGAAGGCGTTTACAAGAGAGAATGCTTGCGCAGGGTTTTAAGGCGCTAGATTGTCTCTACATAATCTACAGGCTGTGTTATCAAAGCTGGATGTGCAGCTGCGTACGCAAACTCCACCACAGCAAGTCAACGCTGCTTGGGAGGCAAAAACACCACGCAACGCTAAAGAAATAGAGGCGCAATTAACACTAGTTTAAAACAGGATAAAAATCTATTAAGGGTCTCTAGCAAGTTCACTTAATAAGCAGGTGCAGTAGCTAACAAAAGGCGCGCAGTAGATAGCTTATAAGATAGTGTTAATGCGCGCAGAGATAGTGCGCCTTAATACTACTACTAAAGCAGCAATAAAGTATAAAAGTTGCAAGAGACGCTATGTACAGGCAGAGGAGATATTAACAGTTAGCGAGGTATTAGACTTAATTGCTGAAAGGGAGGGTGGCAGATGTGAGGAGGGTAAGGAGCTGGCGAAGAGGGTGCGCGCAGGGCAACGCTGTGGCTGTTGCAGTGAGATTAGGCACAACTCTTGCACCTGTAAGGTAGAAATTAAGGATATAAATAACAGTGACGCTTCTAAATAATACTATACTATTGCAAGAGTACAAAATTTGTGTTGTGGTGCTAAGCTACGTCGCTGCGCGTACGCCTCGCTGGTGTTCGTGGGGCGCTCACTGAGGTGGGGCGCTC
The DNA here is from genome assembly GCF_010094145.1 of Didymella exigua CBS 183.55. Taxonomy (NCBI): domain Eukaryota; kingdom Fungi; phylum Ascomycota; class Dothideomycetes; order Pleosporales; family Didymellaceae; genus Didymella; species Didymella exigua. The sequence goes on from NW_022984837.1 coordinate 82,725, forward strand.
ACTGATAAAACAGGTTACCCAAGATCTCGTCAAGCATATACTCTGGCTCACAGTACGAGCATCCGACAGCTCTCTTGTAGTCATACTTGCGATTAAACTTGACTTTAAGCTCTGGGTGTTGCTTAACAAACATACTAGGCTAGTTTGCGCTAATAGGGCCCAGATTACGCTCAGCGCGCAAAGAATTGGCCATAGTAGCCACATCTAAGAGCTAAGGGGAATTTCCTCGCGCATCTAGCTTAAGAACATGTTTAACAATCACCTTCTCCTTGTTATTATCCAGCTTCTGCAAGTTGGCCATAGAATCTGCTTGTGAAGGTCGCCTAGTGTGTTGGTTGCTTATTGTATTTTAAGGGACCCTGTAGATAGCTGCAGCGCGTCGCTGGGAGAGGGTCGCGTCTTGTTTAAGAGCCTGGAGCGCAAGCTGTATCTAAGCTTCCTTTGACGCGTCTAAATGGTGGTGTTAAGGAGACATTAGTGCAGGAAGGATAGTTGGGTGGGGGCTTGGCAAAAGTGACCAACTCGTCCGGTGACCGACTCGTCCGTGGGGTACGTTAGAGGGAGGTAACAAAGTATATTTCAAAGTCGATGGGATGTGAATCACGAGTCCGTGCACGGTATGTGCACGATGATGATAAATTACGTTACAATCGCTCTCTACGGTTTGCTCAATACAACAACCTTCTTCCTTCTTTATGTCGTCTTTCCTCTCGTACATCTGAAAGAGCTTACAAAACTCTGTCTACTCATTGCTTAGACACAGGCAGCTTCGTGTTCTCGGAGAATATGGCCAGGATCGCCTCGTAGGCGTCCAGGCATGCCTTGGGGTCCTCCTCGCCATAAAGATAGCTTTGCAGCTTGACCGTCACGAGTGGCTCCTTGGCCGGGTCGTCCGACATCTCCAGAACGATATCATGCGGCGTCCGCTCGCGGGAGGCCCAGATTTCAGTGAAGAACGCCCCACCAAGACGTCCCGTCTCCGCAGCGCCCTGTCTATAGTCAAAAACGGCCTGGAAAAGCGGCGCGTGCTGCAGCTCCACCGAAGACGATTCGAGACCCAGACGATCGAGCGTGATACCGTACGGCACGCGCGAATGCCGCATAGCCTTGCGCATACACTCCTTGACGGACTCAAGCTCGTCGGCGAACGTCTGAGACGGCTCTAGGGACGCCATGCGGACCGGCAGCAGGTTAGCGAAGAAGCCCATGGTCGAGACGTCCTGAATACTCGTACGGTTGGCGTCGGCGATACCAATGGCCACGTCCTTGGCGTTGGCGAGGCGCTCCAGGAGGATGTGGTACGCCGCGAGGTAGAAATGCATGGGCGTCACACCCTTGAACTTTTTGCAGCGCTCCCGGATACGAAAGGCGAGCACCGCATTGAGGCGTAGCATGCCGACGTGTTGTTTCCAGGTAATGCGGTCGTCCTGGGTACGTTGCTTCTGCGCGTGTGGAAGAGAGAGGATCGGTAGGACGGCGGGGATGCTGTCGTACATAGAAGTCCAGTAGGCGATGTCAGCATTCATCTGACCGCTCTCAACCTCGGATCTCTGGCGGATCGCAAATTTGGAATACTGCGGCGGCAAGGACAGCTTCGCGCCGTCATATAGCTGGCCGATCTCGTCCAGGAAGTTCTGCGTGGTCGAGCCGTCACCGACAAGGCGGTGATAGCCGATGACGAACAAGTGCTCGTCTTTGCCCCAGTAGAAGTCGGCAATCTTGAGGCCTTCACCAGCAGCAAGGTTGTACTCCTCGTTTTCCAACTCTCTGTACGCGTCTTCGGCCGCAGTGCGATCGCTTACTGAGACGAAGCGCACACGAGGCGACGGGGCAGTTAGGATGGTCTGCTCGCCGTCGGAAGTGAAAGCTGTGTGGAAGATTTCGTGTCGACGGAGAGATGCATTCAGCGCATTTTCCAGTCTTCCGTGGTCGATCGGGCCCTTCATGAACACGCCGATGGTGTTGTGGAAGATGGTCGGGTCGTTGGAGAGCTGTTTCAAAAGCTTCCAAGAGTGCTCCTGGGTGAGGGACAACGATAATTGGCGAGGACCGTCCGTCTTGCCATATACGTCGCAGTCATCGGCTCTCAGGCCAGAGATCGACGTGGCGTTGGAAGAGTCGAGAGGCATGTCGCTGCCGTTGGAGCTGTCTTCGTGACTGACGCCGATCATGTCTGTGGAATCGACGAGGGGGATGGCGGCTAATGGGAGTCGTCCTGCAGCCTCCTCGGCAAGTTCAGCGATGGAAGCACCGCTCACAACCCTCAGCAATGGGATGTCGATCATAAGTGTTCTGGAGAACCTGTGAATGTTAATGAATAATCTCGAATATCTGCGTGTGGGGGTATGGAGGTACGCACCATGATCCGACTGTAATAGCACCGAGAGAGTCAACGCCCTGGTCGATAAGGGGAGCCGTAGCTTCGAGCTTCTCGTCGGCAGGAATGTGCAGAATGGCACGCATCTTCTGTGAGAGGCCATCTGTTCATATTATCAGTGATAGTTCCGATGCTCTCGAATTGACCGAGTATTGCTTACCGATGATGATGTCCCGGACCTCATCTGCGGTTCTCGCCTTTAGGAGCTGCTCCTTGACCGAGCTTTTGGCACCAGAGCCCCCGTCTGTGTTCAGGCGACTCTCGGGCACCTTGAGGTTGCCGAAGCGGGGATCGTCGTAGAACTTGACGGTGTCCTTGTGGCGGGCACTGAACTCGGGAATGCCCGTGATGATTTCCAGGTCCGAGATCTCGGTGATGGCCACCTTGCCTGAGTCCGAAGTTCGTCGTCCAGAGACGATTGCCTCGCCGAAGAGAGTAAGGAACTCGTCCTCCGAGATTGTGTCTGTGTCGGAAGCCAACTTAAACTCCTCTTCTCTTCCGGTGCGTGATAAGAAGCCAACACCAATCACGGCTCCGATGGCGATGGTCGAAGCTGGCAGACCCATTGCGTGGCGCTTTTGGGCTAGGGCCTGGAGGTAAGAGTTGGCGGCGGTGTAGTTGGCCTGGCCTGGGTTTCCACCAACGGTTGCCACGGAGGAGAACATGATGAAGAAGTCGAGGGGATCGGTCGACGGGCTCGAGAAGCGCTCGTGCAGTATCGAAGCTCCCACGACCTTGGAGTTGACAGGAACGTTCATCATCGAGAGGTCCATGCTTGCTAGCAGGGCATCGTGCAGAACCAACGGACCATAGGCTATACCGCCTATGACGGGCAAAGTCTCTCGGATCTGGGCAAGTCCGGCGTTGATGGACGCCTCCTTGGAAACATCAATGGACAGGGTCGTGATCTGTCCGCCCAGGTTTTCAATCTCCTCCAACCACTTCGGATCGGGCATCTCGGGGTTGCGGCTGGAAATTACAACGTGACGGGCACCGTGTGCAACGAGCCAGCGGGCCAGAGACCGACCGAGAGACCCAGCGAGTCCGAGGAGCAGGTAGGTCTTGTCCTGGGCGAAGAGCTTTCCAGAGTCGATGGCCCGGATCCGGGCCGTCACGCAATCCTCAACCCTCCAATCGACCACCGCCATCATATCCTCCAGGTGCGTAATGCCACTGACTGACTTCACGACGTGTGCGTCGCCCTGGTTATTAGAAGTACCGATAGCCAGAGCCTTTGATACTGAGTCCTCGGTAAGAGGGATCTGCACCGACCGTTGCACGAGTGGTGCACCATGGCTCTGTAAGATGTGTGCAAGACCGAACTTGACACAGAATGGCGGCAGTAGGCTGGCAACACGGCGACCCAAATTGGTGGTGGTGTTGTTCTCATCAGAGAAGTCGTAGAACCCCGACAAGTTTGCCGGCAGAAGCTTCTTGATGTCTGCATCACTCTCGTACGGATGCAGCCTGATCCACGATACAGAAGAAGATGACAAAGACTTTACGGTTGCGAAGTGGACTTTGACGTTTTTCATCTTTGAGATCTCGATGATGCCGTCGATGCAGAAGCTAGGCGGTTCCATGACCAGGATGGACGCACCAGAGACAGCACTGGACAGGACCGTCTGGGCGACGAAACTCGACGCAATTGTGAGCAGCACCGAAGTAGTATCGGTGGTGCTGGCATTTGTGGACAGTGCAAAGACTTGTTGGGGGGGGACTTGGACAATGGAAGCATTGATCTGTGAGATTGCAATGACGGCCTTACCCGTGTTAGTAGCAGTACCCTGCAGGAGGTACCAGTATCCAAGATCTCCCACGCGGATGGCATTGACGAGGGAGAACTTAACGTCAATCACCAGGTCTGTCACTTCAGCGACAGTACCAACAGGGGAGCGAGCCTCCACTGCTTCCAGGTACAAGCTATCTTCCGATGCTTTGAGGGCCACGGGAGTCTTGCGCGAGTCAACCGAAGCCGTGATTGTGCGGCGCTTTGAGTTGAGGCGGTTGTTACGCTCAATGTCGTGCTTGATACGAGGGATGTACGCGCGCCCCTTGGACACGTAGACCTCAGGCTCCAGGGTCCACAGGATCTCGTCCTTGGTGCCGGATGCCTCCTCGAGACGTAACAATTGTTCAGTAAGCCACTGAATGTCTAGGCTGTTGACGTCGTCAACGTCGAGCGACTGATTATGGGTTGCGGGGTACTCGAGGCGGGCTGATCGGAGCATACCGGCCGTCATCGCCTGGTACGGGTTTTCAGTCCAGGCGTTCTCGGTGATCCAGAGGATCGAGCCGGCTAGTTCCAGGAGGGTCTTGATAGACTCGAATCTTGTCTCGTCAATACCCAAGAAGGTCTCCTGGTCTAGTTCAGAGATGACGAGCAAGGTTGACTTTTGTGCGATGGATGCCTTTGGGACATCCTCCAGTCGCTCAAGGCTAACAATGTCCCGGTGAGACAGGAATTGGCGGACCTCACCGAGTATGCGAGCGGACTTAGACGAGCTGCCGCCAACCACCACAATTTGTGGGACCGACTTGTCCGCTGGAGGAGCGGAAAGCGGCGCATCCAGACGCGCCACCTTTGTGTTCACGGCGTGTGTGCAGAAGAGGGTATTGGGGAATATGTTTCCGTGTCTGTCCAAGGTGCGAGTGTCAACGCCGGAGAACCCGGTCTGCTTGAAGATAGCATCCCACTGTTTGATGTCCGCAAAGGGGTCCAGGTCACGGCCCTCGTCCATGCCAGCCCACCAGTCGGGGAATAAGCCGAAGAGGAAACCGACACGGGTATGATCCCTATGCGTAGCTTCGAGAAGCACGACGTGGCCACCGGGTTTCAGGAGAGACCGGACATTGGCCATGGTCTCCGCCAGCTTCGGGGTGGCGTGGAGGACAGAGGACGCGATGACCATGTCGTAGGAGTGCGGCTTGAATCCTTGATCTTCCGGTCTCTTGGTGATATCGAGCTTCTGGAAGGTCATGCGATCCTCGTGAGCCGTAAATAGCTCCTGTGCCTTCTCGAAGAAAGCCGGCGAGATGTCGGTAAAGGTGTAACTGTTGAAACCCAGCTGCGGGATGTCTAGGATGTACTTTGTTGCCGAGGCGGTTCCGCCACCTGCGAAGAGAGTAAGCCTATATCATGGTGGCAAGCGATTGTCCGAGACAGCAAAATTTACCGATTTCAAGAATGTCCATCGTCTGGTAACGATGGCAGAGCTGGCTGACGAGTTCCTGGCCGTATAGCCAACCCGGGCCACTTGTTAGATAACTCGTGTAAAACTCCGTCAGCAAACCGTCGTGGTCCATCCATAAGAACGGATTGCTCTGTTCACGAATCGTCGATAACGTGTTCTCGCTCACTCTCTTTGCCATCTTGACGTGAGGGTGGTAGGAGTTTCTAAGGGAAAACTGGTTAGCGAAGGGGTGCATCATAGCTGAGGGACCCCCAAGGATACTTACTCTATGACCAGCTGCTCAATCTGTTCGCGGGTGTCGTATTCCCAAGATGGGCTATACCACTCGTGCCAGGTGCCCTCCTTCACCTTGGCCGAGACATGCTCATTCCAGTAAATGTATCTCTGGTGAGGTAGCGTCGCATTGGCGCGGTCCTCGTCGGTGAGCTGGCTGACGAAATTCTTCATGTAGAAATAGCAGATGCGCTCGATTATGGGAATAACCTGCTTGTCCTGCTCAGTGGCCCATAGGTCTGGGTTGTCCAGGAGCGCATCCGGCTTCAGGGGGGCCCAGACAGTCTTGGTGAAGGCCTTGTGGTCTTCGGCCTCGGACGGCTTTGAGAGTGGCTTCAGGAGCAGGTTTTCGATGCGGTAGAGGACCCGCTTGTCGTTACCCGCCGCAAATACCGTAGCATCTCCGGCCAGGACATCACCCTTGTCGTACGTGTTGGTCGTTTTGAAATGGACGATGGGGGCCGAGTCGGAGTCTGCAGTGGATACACACAGCGCAGGGACTACGGTGATTCGGTCTATGTGCACCGGGACGTAGATAGACCTCAGACGCTTGTCTCCGGGGGCAGAATATGCTCCCATGATGGTTTGGAACGCTAGATCCATGGAGGCCGGGTGCAGGACGATGGGGCGCGCTCCATCATCGAGACGAGGAAACGCCATGGTTCCGGTAGCTTTCGCATCTGCCCGTCCGAGGTTGTAAACGCAGCGGTAGTCTTTGCTGTAGTCGAAACCCAGTTCGTCCAGCTCACGGTAAAAGTTCTTGATGTTGACCATCGTCAAGTGAGGAGGATCCTCGCCTGCGGGCGGGAGCACGTGATCGACTGATGTCGAGTCTCCGAATGTGACGATGAGCTGACCGTTGGCAGACCTTGAGGGCTTAGATTCTTTAGCAAGACATGAATCGATGCTGAAGCTCAAATTGAGTTGGTCAGGGTCTGAGAGAAGAGTTTCGACCGTAAGGAGGAGTTCTGCAGGGCTGTTCTCATCCTCGAATGTGACGGCCTTATCAATGCTCATGTTGAGAACCTCGAGAAGCTGAATTGCGCGTACACCAGCCACTTGGATAGCAGCCTCCATGGCCATGACGATGTATCCAGCAGCAGGGAAGACAGCCTGGCCTTGGAGCGCGTGACCTTGCAACCACTCATGGTCTCTAGGTCTGATGATATTTTTCCATTGGAAGAACGTGGCCGTGCTCGAAGAGGAGAGAGAACCCAGCATGAGATGAGGAGTAGAAGCGTGCAAGTGGTTCTTAATCGCCCGTGTCTCGGCCCAGTGAGTCCGAGTGTGATCCCATGGGTAACTCGGGAGAATTTTGGCCAAACTTCGCGGGATCCTGTCTGGGGAGACCACCTGGGGGATGAAGCTATTGAGATCAATAACAGCGAGATCCAGGCGCTCCCAAAGGTATCCGAGGGCACCAGCAAAGGCTATCACATCGCTGGAACCGCGTTGCATACAGCCGGTGTAAGGCAGCTCGCCAGCGAGGACTGTCTTGAGGGTCGTGAGACAAGGTGCCTTAAGGGCCGGGTGACAGCCAACTTCGATAGCGGCATCTAGTGACTTATGCTCGATGGCGGCAGTCTCGACGGCCTGCATGAACCGCACCGGAGAGACCAGGTTGTTGTTCCAGTATTCGGCGTTCACGTCGCTAGCCTGCATCCGCTTGTTCTGTTGCACCGACGAGTACCACACGGCAGAAGACCCAGCGCCATCAGCGACATCGCAGCCACAGTCGACCAAGGCTTGGAGGTAGGGCGCTGAGCAGGGGATCATGTGGTGTGAGTGGTACGCCTTGTCAACCTTCAACACGCGAACAAACTTGGACTCGTCCTCCAGGATGCCCTGCATTTCGACAATGGCATCTGCGTCACCGGAGAGGGTAGTGCTGTCTGGCGAGTTGCTGGCCGCAACACAGATCCGGCCCTGGAACATCTCGAGCTCGCAAAGCTCCTGCGCGTCCTCCAGCGACGTGCCCGCCGCCAGCATGGCTCCCTCTCCCCCGTTGGGCGAAGCAGCATGCTTGGACGTGAGACCTCGAAGATAGGCGATTCGAATGGCCTGTGAGGCGCTAATGAAGCCCCCGGCAAAGGCACAAGCGATCTCTCCTGAACTGTGGCCGACTATTGTGGTGAACTCCACACCGGCGGCAGCTAGTAGCCGGACCAGGACAATTTGCACGGCACAGCACAGCGGTTGGGAGAAGCTAGCTTTAGTGACATTCGAGGCTTCTCCTTCAAGCATGAGCTCGGCGTAGATAGTCCAAGCTGGCCGGTACTGAGAGGGTAGAGTCTGTAGGGAATTATCGAGCTCGGCAACGATATCACGAACATGGGGGACAGCCGTGATGAGCGACTTCAGCATACCAGGCCATTGAGCACCCTGTCCCGTGAAGACGCCCAGAAAGCGGGGCTTCCCTTGTCCGGCGTTGAAAGGGCGAAGATTGCGTTCCGGGCCACTGTTTTCTGAGATTGCAGTTTCTAATGCGAGTGTGATTGACTCCCTGGAGTCCCCAACAACAGTTTGGCGGTACGGGAGGACGGACCTCTTGCAGAGAAGTGTCCATAAGAGATCCAGCATGTCAACATCAGGGTTTGACTTCATGAAATGGACGGTCTGTTTCATCAGGCTCTTCAATGAGGACTCCGACTTGGCCGAAACCACAAGAGGCAAAGTATACGCTGCAGAGCTTGAATTTGAACCCTGAGCGGTAGTGCTCGAAGCACTGGGCTTGTACTCCTCAATAATGGCGTGCGCATTTGTGCCACCAAAGCCTGCCGTTTGTTAGTTTTTTTTTAGGGGAGAGGGAGGGGGAGGGGGGGGGCGTAGGGAAGAGCCTAGAGTGTCCGGTGATGAGAGACATACCGAATGAGTTGACACTTGCTCTACGCGGCTGACCGGGTGCCGTCTCAGGCCAGGGCTGTGCCATCTTCGTGATGGACAGGTTGTGGTAGAATGGGGCTACCTTCGGGCTCAGGTTCTCAAAGAGCAGGTTGGGAGGGATGATGCCGTGCTGAACGGCGAGCGATGCCTTGAGCAGCCCTGCAATACCCGCGGTTCCCTCCGTGTGTCCGACAACGGTCTTCAGACTGCCGACGAACAACTTGTCGCCTTCAGAACCAGTGCAGTTGCCAAAGAATGCTCTCGAAATTGCTTCGGCTTCCTGAGGATCACCGGCGGGAGTTCCGGTCCCTAGTATTCGGAAAAGTAAGCCCACGTCTCAATCATGAGAACATACCGTAGGGTTAATCCACTTACCGTGAGCCTCGAAGAATTGGCACCGGTCTTCGGCTTTCTGAGCATCGAGGCCGGCACGAGCATAGGTTTCGCGGATCAAAGTCTCCTGGGCGATGTGACTCGGCATCGTGATACCCGTTGTACGTCCGTCCTGGTTGATGCCAGTTTCACGAATGACGCACTCTATGATATCTCCATCGAGCAATGCTTGACTGAGCGTCTTGAGTACTACTACACAAACACCTTCCTAGAAGTCGCAAAGGCGAGCTTGGTTAGTATGTCGATCGTCATGAGATCTGAAAATTGCTCGTAGATGAGAGACTTACACCTCTGGCGTAGCCGTCGGCTTCAATATCCCACATCCTTGACCTTCCTGTCGGGGATAGCATGCTCAGTTTGCTCTCTGTGATGTAGTTCACTATAAAAATGATCCATCAGCGTTCGGAAGTGAGTGAAAACAAACATCGGGGCATCTTACTGGGGGACAAAATCAAGTTCGAGCCGGCCGCAATGGCGGTCTTGCTCACTCCGCTTCTGAGCTGTTGCACTGCGAGATGCACAGCAACGAGTGATGAACTACATGCGGTATCTACTGTCATCTGCGGGAGAGGTTAGCTCTGATGTTCGCTTCGCCATATCTACCTCTGTTCAGGCGATACTTACGCTGGGTCCATGCCAATCAAAAAAGTATGACAGACGGTTTGATGCGATACTGGTGGCAGCACCCGTCGCGAAGTAAGTTGGGCTATAGTCTATATCGTTGACCTTGATGAGCTCAAAGTCGTGGGTCATGAGACCGACATAAACTGCCGTGTCAGACCCACGGAGATCATGCAATCCGTAGCCTGCCGCGGCCACAGCATCGTATGTGGTTTCAAGCAGTAACCGCTGTTGGGGATCTATACTCTCCGCCTCTCCGGCTTGGATATTGAAGAATGAGGCGTCGAATGCGCGCGGTGTTTGATCCAAGAAGTACCCGTGACGGGCATTTGTGCGGCCATGGTGGGAGCCGTCGGGATGGTAGAATGCGTCAATATTGAACCTATCTTTGGGTACTTCAGACTGCAAGTCTCTCGGTTCCTTCAAAAGATCCCAAAGTTTTGAAGGGCTGTCGACGCTTCCGGGAAACCTGCACGCGCTGCCAGTAACAACAATGGGTTCGCTGGGTGGCATGGTTGAATCTGTCCGACAAAGAGATCAACAAATACGGCTAATCAAACCCCAGCAGGCGGTTTGACTGATGGAACAAAAGGTGTTGAGATATGAGCCAGTTGATTTGGGCAACTGAAAGTCCAAACACCGGGTATTTTTTTACGGAAAGTTGGGGTAGCATCCACTTGTCTACGAAAGGGTATGTCAGCTTGTGCCAGTCAGTGTCAATAGCTTTATATTATTAATCAGACACTCTGCATACATGCGCCGCTGAGAAGCCGAGCGCTATACTAGCAGCGGAACCGGGGGCCTTCGGATCCCAGACTTATCGGCGAACAAGCGCAAGCTTGTGTTATGGTTGGCTGAGCGTTTGTGAAGCGTCTGAGGAGTTGTAGAATTTGCAAATTGTCGCACTCTTTGGTGCGTGAGGAACACTGTGAAGAGAATTGATTTATGATTATCTGCGTCATCTCATCTGCTTACATAGAGGCTATCGGTCAATCTACGGTCAATTGGGAGGTGGTATTATTAACAAAGTTCATGCTTCCAACAGCTGCGCAGTTTGCAACACAAATGCATATTAAATTCCCCGTAAATCTCAATCTCTGTCTACCTGCATGTCTGGCTGTCGCGAAGCAATACTTCATACGTATTGCTTTGCAAAGTAGGGGCTCTTCGTCCCTTATCCGCTCTTTAACCCCTGCCTTGCCTGCACAATTATAAACAATCAAGTCAATCCCAGCAACTCTCGATGTGTGGCTAACTTAATGAGGTAAGATCTAAGCCTATATAGGCAGCTTTCAGACCCAAAGAGGTAATCAATCAAGTCAATCTGCATGTCTTGTTTCCCACTTAATTGATTGTTGACACCTCTGCTTGCTTGGTTTGCACACGGACTAGAACCAGATTTCCTCTGACGCCCTGGCAAGCTTTGCCCTGCGCGCAATATTATCGGCTCAGAATACCCCAGACGTTTGAAGTTTTAGCACAACGCTAGCGCATGGAGCAGCGTCTTAAGCAGGGCACAAAGCTCGGCAGAACGTCTAATTCATGAGGTAATCGAGAACGGCCCGACTGTACATGATTTCTGGTTCAGATAGAACATATACAGGCGTGGCCCCAGCGTCAGCCAGGCCTTAGCCTGGGGTATACCTAAGGCAGTTAGGTAGAATATTATAACAATAGCCCCCTTCTGTTTTGCAGTTTGTCCTAAACTGCACAGGTTTAGCTGTTAGAGCAACGCTACTATACTCCTGTAAGGGATGTGTCAACAACTCCCAGGTTCCGCTGTTGAGTTAACTGTCTGTCACTGCATGCCGAAAAACCTTGTTTGCTGAAACTGACCAATCGGATCACAACGGCTAGACAGAAGTCCATGATCCTTGGAATCCGATTGGTTGTTTTCGGCACATAGGGTTTTTCGGCAAGCAGTGACAGACGTTACAGAGAGATTACGAGCCTCAAAAGTAATACCCACAATAATGACTGACGATATACTACAGTTGGATCTTACCCTATCACGCGACAGTCAAAATCGTAGATTTCCCACAAGTTACAAAACGGACCTATTTTGATCTTTCAACACCGCGCCGAATTGTTGAGCACCGAAACAATCACCGTGATAAGTGCCGACCAATTGCAGAAAATCCCGAAGAAGCCTTTAACCGTTCGGGCAGGAGTTCCTACGGACCGATGATTCGGGCCTCATATTTAATCCCGCTGATTACAGGATTTCTATGATGCAGAGTGGAGCTTGATCGTACACGCACGATCCCCGTCGAACTGGGAGATCGACTAGGACATACAACGCAGACTTATGCAAAACTGGGCGTCTTGCAATCATTCGAGGTACTACATCGAATGCTAGCCCGTGATAATTCTCACTACCCCGATAAGACAACAATTTACCGATAGTATGAGCAAGATTGCAGCAACCTTCACGCCTCCAACCACACAAAAAGCCGTCGTTGTCAACGACAAGGACGAAGTTGTGATTTGGGATGTGGCGCCGTGTCCCAAAATTCCGGCAGACCAGGTCATGGTGCGGGTTGAGGCTGTCGGTCTCAACCCGAGCGACACCAAGATGAGGGGTCCCTTTGCGACGAAATTTGGCATCTTGGGTGCTGACTTCGCTGGCACCGTGGTTGCCACGGGCCAAGACGTCGATCATATCGCAGTGGGAGACAGAGTCTTTGGTGCCCAGAACGAGATGTTCAGGACCACGCCGGAACGCGGTGCTTTCTGCGAGTACGCTGTGACCCGAGGCAAGATGTGGGCAAAGATTCCAGACTCTTGGAGCACCGAGGCCGCTGCTTCTCTGCCCGTGGGCGTGAGTACCGCCGGTATAGCGATGAAGCTGCTCGGGTTGCCGTTGCCAGGCCAGAAACTCGCGAAGCCCTCTCATGTCCTGGTCTACGGTGCCAGCACAGCGACAGCGACGATTGCGATGCAAATGCTGAACCTGTAGGTGGCAATCTCTAGTCTTTGGCTACCAATCTGTGAAGCAAACATCTGACCATTCTCCTACTCATAGCTCCGGTCTCATCCCCATCGCCGTCTGCTCACTCAGGAATTTTGACTTGGCCAGAAAGAATTTCGCTAAAGAGGTTTTTGATCGGCACGACAAGGACCTCGCGCAAAAGATTGTAAGTCACCAGTACATGGAGAGCTTGGCCACACTCCAGTCGAGACATGATAATTAACTACTGGTCCGTCTAGAAAACATGTACCAAGGGCAATCTGAAGTATGCTTTAGACTGCATTACGACCGTAGAGTCCACCGCACTTTGCTATGCCGCTATCGGTCGTGGCGGAGGCAAATATGTGTCTCTCGACCCGTGGCAAGAGCACGTTGCGTCTCGGAGGGTGGTGACCGCCGATTTTACAGTCGGACCCCGAATTTTCGGGGAGGGTTGCACCTGGCCCGCGCCGTATAAAAGCGACCCATCGGAGGAAATGCGTACTTTTGGCATATCTGTGTGGGAATCTGTCGAGAAGTTGGTCCAGGAGGATAAGCTACAACATCACCCGTTACGTGTACTGGATGGCGGTTTCGAGGCCATCTTGGCTGGGATGGACATGGTAAGGAACAAGGTCCTCTCAGGCGAGAAGGTTGTTGTACGAATGAACGCTTGAACGTAAAAGTTCTTAGCTCGAAAACGATGGCAATGTATGCTTCTTCTGTTGTCTTCCGTACAGCTCACAAAAATTCATCCCAAGATTTCTGTGCACCCAGGGTTCCCACACAGCGTACCACAATGCGCACTCCACCTTCATCACGCGATAACTCAAAAGTGCATCCAGCATGGCTCCTCGCGAGGCTGATATACAAATTGCTAGCAGGAATCTTCAATCTGGTGTTTACAATGCTCCTAAGTTGATCATATGTACACTGCCTACCCCTAGGCAAATCAGGATAGTTTACCTCAATGTAGTGTTTCATCTGATTCCAGATAAGCTCAATTAGATTGAGGTCTAGCGAGTACGGTGGCCAGTAGATAGGATGAATACCTCTTTCTTAGAGCTCAGAAAGGGTGTATCCTGCTGCATAACCTAGAGCTGAATCCTGCATGAACTGAAGCTCTAGGTTAAGGCTTATCTACCCATGGATTAGTGGTACAATCCTTTCACAGTAACTCTCTTTGTTGATTGTCTTCTACTCTTTCTCCCAGAAGAGGGAGGGGCCTTTTGTTGCGCCAGGAAAGCAAGCCCAAAACATCCACCCACGCTTTTTAGGTACCTTGTCAATTACACACGTAGGGTCAAGCACCTCCCTAGCTATCCAAGTTGCCCATCTCCTATGGTAACGCCCTCTAATTATCCAGGTCTCTCGTCACTCCATAGTATTCTCCACCACTGCTAAGGCTCCTAATTAATATACCATTGTGCCCACTGCAAGCAATTATCCATAATAACTTTTGTAAGAGGTGGCTTAGCACAGGCAACACACCGTGTGTACCCTCTCCTTTGTAAGTCCCAGCAGACAACGTGCTCTGTAACCCCCTAGGCCTTAAAAGGGCCGTTAGCAAGCAATTGACAGCTCATTTAACGCGTGCGTCGTGAGCTTCGGGTGTAGGCCTCAAGCTTATTAACTTGGGCATCTGTAAGGGCTCATGGGCAATCACTGCGTTTTCTTAGAGTAACCTGATTGCTAGTAGCTGCCCAGGCAACTTGTCTCTCGGTGATATGGAGGAGGTTGGCAATGTTCCTGTAGATATGCCCAGCCAGTCTGAGAGTCTGTACTTGAAGGCGTTGATCCCGGCTGAGGTGCTAGCTGTGGGTAGGTGGTGGCGTTGAAGCTTGGGTAGACATCATGAGAATGACACGTGGATGCAGCATAAGACAGGTCAGCATTGTGTTATATACAAAATTAGGAGGTATTCGGTGCAATCTAGTCAGGAGAGCCATTCCGCGTCATCCGACAGGCACCCCTGCATTGCCCGCCCCACTCACAAAATTATGCCTGCTACCATAGTACATTAATAACGAGGCGGCACGCTACCATCTCTGGAAATCGTCTTCTTCATACACACCTCTTGGGTTCTGTACCAATTGTTCCATATCTTTTGCATTCGAAATTCGAAGGGAAACAACAGACGCTAGTGAGAAGTCGATTCCGTGCATAATCCAAAGTCTATCTCCGTTAGTCCATTCGTGTAAGATGGGTGGTCCTGCAAGTACGAACTAACCAAATAATAGCGAAGCATGAATAAATCTTTGAATAAGTCACCCTCCAAGGCAATCCTTTGCTTGCACGGCGGTGGGGCGTCACCAGAAATTTTCCATTTCCAGCTCGCCAAATTCCGCATGGCGCTGAAAGATGAATTCGAATTTGTATACGCCACTGGTCCACACATCGCAGTGCCAGGTCCTGATGTCCTTCCTTTCTTCGCCGGTATGAAGTCATTTTATTCTTGGTTCCGCAAGGAGGCGCGAAACACCGACGAGGAGGTCGCGGTGTTCAACGAAGCGGTCAAGATCGCGGTGGAAGACTGGGATCGCGAGAACCCGACCGTTAACATCGTGGGAGTCCTCGGCTTCTCACAAGGCGGGCTGGCGAGCACGGTCTTGCTCTGGGAGCAAGAGATGAGGCTCCTCCCGTGGCTACCCAGGTTGGAATTTGGAGTACTGGTTTGCTGTGCGTACAGCGACGTGGCGACAGAGTACATCCGCAAGATGTCAGAAGATGGCAAGATTGGGCGCATCTCGGTACCTACTTTACATATTCACGGGAGCCAAGACTGCAACCTTGGACAGGCAAGGGACACTCTTGCGACGCACTATTCTCAGAAAGCCGCCAAAGTCATCAATTTTGAGGGCGGGCATCATATCCCTCAGAGATTTGAGGATGTTCAGAAGATGACGACCCAAATTCGTCAACTAGTCGAGGATCTGTTAGATTGTGATGGGTTATCAAGGACAGTAAATTGTCGGTGAAAGTGGATTGTGTTCTTCTGTTGTTGTTCCCTTGTGGACGCGTAGCATGTTTCCTGACTTTTATCTATTATCGTATCACGTGACGTGAGGCACATGTTATTTCAGCCGAGGCTAGTGGTGAGCTGGTCGCCACCCCCAGGCCTACCCTGCTGTCTACTAGCCTAAACAGAATCCTTTCTAGAAGACAGAGTACCAGAGCTCTGCTTTAACAGACAGACTAAGGAGCTACAGGAAACCTTATAGACCGACACCTGAGAAGTAAGGGAGAACCAAGAATTGAACCAAGCTCTGACGCATTTTAATCCAAGTTAGACAACGTTCACGAAGATTTCCTCGTAGACAGCTTTATGGGAAGATCGTCTTTGAACCACAGAGTCCAACATTTCTGGTTTTCCATCCACCTCTCGCTTTCCGGGCACAGCTCCAGGTCAAAGTGGAACAAAAGGTTGGCGTAGATGAGACGCATCTCTTGCAATGCCAGACTACCCGAGCCCACAGTATCAGCTGCCAGTTACAATTTGATGGAAGAAAAGGGGATTTAGAGGGGGCGCAATAGCTTACTTCTTGCCAATACAAGCGCGAGGCCCGGCGCCAAATACCTGAAATACGCTGTGCCTGTCGTATGCTTGATACTCTTCGTAGCCAGGCTCGCCGGGAATCCATCGCTCAGGAACAAATGCGTTGCCATCTTTCCAGTATCGCGAGGTCCTGAAGGCTGTCCATGTCGCAATCGACATTTTTGTCTAGAATTCCAGCCCAATCAGCGATGGTCAAATTGGGACGAGAAAAGAATTGCTTACATCTTCAGGAAGGAGATGGCCAAGAATGGTGTTGCCGCCTTCGCCTATGACGCGCATACCTCCCGTGGGAACGGGGGGGTGCACTATGGTGACTCGTCAGCGCTGCGTAACAATAGTCTTGTACACTATGGGCTAGTGGCTCGATAGTTACATCTGAGGCATTCAGTCAAGCAAGCTTGGAGATACGGCATCTCCCTCAAAACTTCGCCGGTGAGCTGACTCGAGTCACTGCTCAGCCGAATCTCCTTCACAAGCCGCTGGAGCTTGGGTGGGTTCGTCAGCAGGAAATATGTGAGTGCACTCAGTGCAGTCGCTGATGTCTCGGTGCCCACTATCATACTGTACAGTGCAAGCGTTAGTAGATTGTGATAACATCGCGTGCCGCATGCATTGCTCACAAGTTGTTGGCATTGTTGTTCATTTCGGTACGACTCAAGGCGTTGGGTCCCTCGGCTCTCAGAACAAGTCCCCAAATGTCATTTCTTGCGTCGGCACCCTTCTCCAACCGCTTGGTGACGCGTTCGTGGGAGCTTTGGACATGCAAGGCGGCAGCCTTCTTGTCTTGCGCCGGCTGGAATAGGTGCCAGAAGTATGATAGCACAGGGTACGGCCTGAGTCTCGCCCTAATGATCATCCTCTTGAAGTTCACCGAAACGGCGTCAGTCCATGCGTTGGGCCCGCCCTTTTCGAGGCAACCCAGCGACTCGCCGAATGCTAGATCAGCCATGATGTCGAACGTGGCGAAGTTGAATAGCTGAACGGCATCCATGACGGTGCTTTCGGGAGAACCCGCACCTTTTTTAATTTCACGTCGTACGAGATCGACCATCTGGCGCGCGTATAGCGAAAGCATGGGCTCCTGCTTGGTGATAGCGCGGTCGCTGAACGCATTGCTAAAAATCTTGCGAAGGCGTTGATGCTCGGGACCGTGTGATGACGAAATGGAGTAGCTTCCGTTAGAGAAGAGGTTTTTGCTGTTCTTCCTCTCCTTGGGATTGGCCTTGCGAGTTGCTGTAGCGTGTCCGTAGATATCCTTCCATGCTTGAGGAGCGATGTAGCTCAGGCGGTTGGGCTCGACACGGACGACATCTCCGTACTTGTGATGCAGTCTATCGAGCCATCTAACAGCATCGCCGGCAATGAAATGATAAATGTGTAATAATGGGGAGATGGCTGCTAGGCGGGGACCTGGATATCTTGCCAGAGGATGAAAAAACAGATTTTGAATGGAACGAAGGATCGCAACGGCTAGGAAAAATACTACGAGTACAAGACCGAGTAAGGCTACCGACGACAAGAGAGACAGCATTTTGGTATCTGCGTCAGGGCTTCAGAGCAGTGCAGCCAGTTGGTGTGCGATATGCCGCCTCATTCGAATGATAATAACTCGATTTTACTGCGCTTCAGATGAGAAATTCTCCCTCGACTCATACGTGGACGGAGCAGCTTCGGTGATGGTGATCTGTCAATAAAATGATGAAACAATTAAGAACAGGGTTTAAGTTAACCTAAACCTTTTTCTACTTACCCTACCCCTGCACCTTATATTAATTACTTGTAGTATCTATTACTGTATGCTAAAAACCCCTATATACTAAAAAAAACTAATTAGATTATACCTATTAGACAGAAGTCTATGATCCTTGGAATCTAATTAGTTATTTTCGGCACACAGGGTTTTTCGCCACACAGTAGCCGACGTTAGTCTGTCAAAATCGAGTCGCAATGATCAAGCAAGCCTTGCATATTCATTTATACACCCGATTGGCTTTCGTCTAGAACGGAACCAACGTCGGGATGGACATAAGTATGGCTGACAACACCTTCAACGGCCACCACTTCTTTTCTCTGATCGAATCCGACTTCTTCTTGGCCTCACCCCCAAGTCATTTCCATCATCATGGCAGCAGTCACCGCCTTCTTCGAGAGAACTGATCTCCATCAAACGGTTAAGCCGTACTTGTGGGATGGGCCGGACGGAGAAGTATTTCCGAAGACGAATTTTGTCATGAAGGACATGGATGTAAGCCTATTCGAAGCTCTTGTAAACGAGATCTCAGGAGAACTAAGATATTAATAAATGTCAAGTTGAACTTGACGGACATACGAACTGTGCCCGACTTCAAGCCCACAATCGAAGAGAACGGCTTCTGCTTCCTCGAGAACAAATCGAGAGAACTTCCAAAGATGACAGGTGCTAGTGATTGCAAACCTTATCTGGAAGAGATGTCGCAATTCCTGTAAGTAGAACCAAGCTCAACCAGCGCTTCGGCCTTGGGTTCCAACAGAGGTAGCTTACTCGTACTAGGAAAATACGCCTGGGAACTAATGAAATATTCCCCATCAACGCAAATGTTCGGCCTCAAAATATCATCTTTGAGTTTCTTTTCACTAACTAGGGTCTCTTCCGGGAAAAAGTTCCGCGATTCACGCTCGACTGGAGGCCGTACTGGGCATCTCCCGTTTGCCCATCTAGGTGAGACCAATACTCGTATTCCTGCAAGTTCAGCAACTGATTTTGATCATTCCCCACAGACAACACGGTGTTTAGCTCATGGAGTCGTATTTCCTTGTTCCTCACCGAGGAAGAGAGAGAGCGTGTTCTGTCAGGCCAGAGCCGGGCAAGAATTATCAAGTAAGCTCCCTCGCGGCTTTGCTGACTCGTGTTCTACAATCTGCAAACTGATGCTGAGCCTGCTTCCAGCATTTGGCGCCCAATGTTCAATCACGCGGAAGATATCCCCCTCGCAGTGTGTGACCCGAGAACGAATATCGATCTTGCCGATGTTGTCTCAGTTGATCGCATCACCTATGAAGCCACCAAAGAGGTAGCATACTTTTCCTGGAACCCCGCTCATAGATGGTACTGGATGAGCAACCAAACCCTAGACGAGATTGTCATAATGACTCAATACGATACTCACCCGCCAGGCGGCTTCTTCAACAGTAGGTTTCACAATTCTCCCCGTGGCCGTGGTTCGGACGTTGCCAATGCCAATAGATGTGCGACTGACTGACATCCCACCATAGTTGTGCCCCACGCAGCATTTCGAAATGGAGCTGCCCGTCCCGGCTGCCCATCCCGTTGTAGCGTTGAGGTGCGGTTCATTGTACTGGAGCCGGCTCCATACCAGAAAGAGGGACCCGGTCCTAACGGCCCGTTTCCGGATGATAGTCGGGTCCAGCCATGGAAGGATTGGGTTACACCATCTGAACCCCAACCTGTTCCAGCACCGACCACCGACAACAGACCGATGTATTTCTGATTTGGGTCCAGTGACGGTCCCTCGAGACCCTGGTGAAGTGCGGTACCTGTCCCGTGTTTGTGAATAAGCTATAAACGAAGTAGGCTATTCAAATACGAATACTACATACTTTCGAATGTACCTGGGGGCTGGCAGGTATGGTGCAGTGCAGAAATGATATAGCTGAAATGGACTTCCAAGCTCACGTACCGTAAAAACTGTATAGTGGTTCCGAAACTGTGGATTAGCTGACAATTAGTATGCTAATGTCCATTGATGTGTGGCGAAAAACCTTATGTGCTGAAGACAACTAATTAGATTCTAAGGATTATAGACTTCTGTCTAGCTGTTATAATCTAACTAGTAATTTTTAGCACATAGAGTATATTAGCATAAAGGAACAGACGTTATTAATAATTAATGCAAGGTGTAGGGGTAGGGTAAGTAGAAAAAGGTTTAGGTGAAGTTAAACCCTGTTCTTAATTGTTTCATCCTTTTATTAACAGACCACTATCACCGAAGCTGCCCCGTCTACGTATGAAGAGAAGAGGAGGGAGAAGCGTGAGCGCTTGCTTTAGCTTTGCTCTGCGCTGAGGCATGACCCATGCATCTTTGGACGACATCAGTACTTCATGATCATCTTCGCTCTTAGTGTCTGTTGAGGAGCTGAAGTGGACTGGCTGATATCTGATAGAAGACGATATGTCAGCGGATGGTAACGACACATCCGAAGGTATATACATTCTAGTTACAGCAGCAGGAAGGTGGGCCTTTTTGATCTGGCGATTATGAGCCGGGTTTCCCCGTATCGCAGCACAGTCGTTAAGCGCTTAAAAAATGTCACGCCGACCTCAGAGCTACCCCTTGTAGATGCAAAAAGTCACTCGCCTCGACGGAGGAACTTCCTAGTGCGGGCGGGAAACACTACTATTACGCCGAGACACTTATAAAACCCGTGATACCTCACGAAAGTCTGAATGAAAAACATCTTCCGGTCGAATTACCAACTTGCACACGGCACAGAAGCAAAATGACAGGTCCCGCAACCAAGTATGCAGACGACACCGACGGCATGGAAAAGAACCATATGGAGAACCTCTCCAACGCCGAGAATGAAAACGAGAATGCTAGCCTGCTCCATTCTCACGAACCTTACGAGAACCAAAGAATTCCTCAGCAATCACTGCGGTCTTCCTTGATTATTTTCACCCTGTCACTCTCAAACGTAATCACCATTGCGACTGTGTTATTTCTCCTCAGGAATTATGTTCCGGTTGCATGCCATCGGGATGAGCCAACAAATGTGGTATATCCACCACAACCAAAATGGCTCCCGCCTCAAAGTATGTTTCTTCGCTGACTGGGTAGTTTCGGAAGAAGGAAAGATACCCGCTTTGACACATATTCTGGCAGTTCTGAAATCGATAGGCAATCTAAACGACAAATTGTACTAACTTTGAGTTTGCAGTCCCTGTCACGAAGATTTTGCAATCGGATGAGCTGTACGGTCAGACGCCGAATCCCGAGAGCATTAAAGCATGGAACGGTCTGCTTCCTAGTGCGTTCTCGGTCCAGTCCTTCACTTGCATAAACGATAGTGCTAATGTATGACAACAGAGGGCCGAGGTTGGGTAAAGATCTGGAATGAGACGGCTCTGCCTGATCTGCCCGGACTAAACCAATCACTTGCAGAGCACCATGCATTTCCGTCTGTATTCCATCAACTCCACTGTCTCGTAAGTCATGCTGCCAGGTTAAATTTTTGTAACAGCCCCGTAACTTACCCCGTCGTCACTAGTACAGCACCATGGACGCCTACTATGGCCTTCTCGATCAAATCAAGGGCGAGGGGGAGGGGGCCAAGAAACCCGGGAAGAGAGAAAAACCCACAGATCCCGGGTGGGATTCGGAACACCTCAACCACTGCTGGGACTACCTACGGCAGACCATCATGTGCAACGCAGATGTGACGCTCGAGTGGCGCAGGTACAACGAGCAAGTGGGTACGGGGTGGGGTTATCAGCACCAGTGCAAAGACTGGGATGCCATCATCGCATGGGCCGAGCAGTATCGGTACTCGAACAACTGGGGTATCCTTAGGGGCGGGGGTGAGAGAATCCCGCTGCCCTGACCCTGACGCTCCACGATCCACGGATTGTCGCTGCTGCTGATTCTGGCAAAGGATCTTTCTCGTAACACGACATTTAAGAGCTCTGTTTAATTATATTAAGGGCTCAGTTCATACCTGTGACAGCGCATATAAAACTGGTCAACTTAAAGTGTCGCATGCATCGTGTCGTACTACGTGATATCAGACTTGCGTGGGCTGGCTACTCTTGCTATCGAACAGGATAACTTTAATGCATGGTCAGTGACGCATCGACTGCATACCTCGGCCCTACGACCACGAAAGGCAGTATCATGCGGCCGGTGAATGTAGAGATTTAGCCGGTCGTTCTCTTATATTTGTATGGGACAAATTTGTGGTACCGGACATGAGTCTTGTAGGTGAGTCCCGGGCAAACGGGGTTGCGCCATGACGCCCTAGAGACTAAATTACATCGAACCCCTTTTATTTCTCATGCAGTAGTCAACACCCTATTATCGCACGTAAGTCTGACTTACAATCTTGTTGTCCTTCAGCACATAAGATTTGAAAAAGTATTTCAAACAACCCCTGTTGCCTGGGACCGACTTACAAAGCTTATGCCCGATATTGTAAAATAACGTCCGTTACTGTAAGGTGAAAAACCCTATGTGCCGAAAATAACTAATTAGATTCCAAGGATCATGGACTCCTGTCTAGCCGTTGTGATCCAATTGGTTATTTTCGGCACAGGGTTTTTCGGCATGCAATGACAGACGTTATAACTCCTGCGTTCTGTTCTGTAAACATCGTCCTTGTACCTATCTAGACACAGTACGTAATAATTAATTAGACTTCTTCGTATGACCTAAATGATTATTCGTATCGTCTTCGTGGCATAGTGCGTTTCGAGAAAATGAATCTTTCATTTGCTGACATTGACATGTTGCTCCGAAAAGTGTCCGTAATATGAATCAGAAAAGCCCTGTGTGCCGAAAATGACCAATCGGATCACAACGGCTAGACAGAAGTCCATGATCCTTGGAATCCGATTGGTTATTTTTGGCACATAGGGTCTCTTGGCATGCAGTGACAGACGTTAGTTTGTTGAATATATGTGACTTGGTCTTTGGGACTTTTCACTCACCAGCATTAAATGAATCTGCATTCGTGTCGTTCGTGGCCAATTATTCCGCCGAACCGAAAGTAGGCGTTCAAGATGGCACAGCAATATCCCCCCGTCTCCTGGTCTTCGTTACCGCGCAAGGACCAACTTCTCCTTCTCTTCATGATTCGATTTAGTGAGCCAGTAGTCAGAATATCCATCGGTGCATACATATTCTACCAGCTCCAATATATCGATCCGACATTGTCCAGCGCTGAAATTATTACTCAGTCCGCATATCTTCAAACCGCGTATACCATTGCGCAAGCTGTTTCGTCTTTGGTATGGGGTGTAGTCTCGGACTCACCGCGAGGTGGGAGGAAACTCGTTGTATTGACGAGCTTAACTGGGTCCCGTGAGTGAACGACTCTCGAACAAGGCTGGCAAGACTTCGAGTCTTGTTTAGTGTGCTTGATGACTATTTTCTAATATTTACTCTTAGTGATTAGCTGTACATTATTTGGCTTCATCACAAGCTTTAGACAGGCAGTATTCCTTCGAGTTTTTGAAGGAATCACCAATGGTAATGTCGCCATGGTTCGAACGATGGTATCAGAGTTTGTTCAGGAAAAGAGGTAAGCTTCTTCCTCTAGAAAGTCCCATATATCGCGTGCGTCCCGGCTTGGTGGCTAAGTCTAGTCTGCATAGATATCAGGCTAGAGCTTTCGCGCTCCTACCAATCGCTACTCGGATGGCGATAATCATCAGTCCGCTTGTGGCAGGCTGGACTGTTCAGGTTGAGACAGTGGGAGATGGCGACAGCTTTTTGACAAAATACCCATACGCATTGCCGGCTTTACTGAATGCTGGGTTTCTATTCCTCCTTTTATTGGCGGCATTCCTATTCCTTGAAGAGGCATGTTTTCTGAGAGCTATTTCCCAACTTCATGCTGACACATCGTAGACCTCCAAGCCATTGCGCGGCAGATTTGATCTTGGGCTTGCTATTTCGAGTAAACTTTACTCTATACTCTGCCTCATGCCGAGGAGATATTCTGTAGACGCAAACTACACGCCAATCATTTCCGACGTCGATGAGAGCGATGCGGGTGAAGAAATGGGCTTCATGAAAGAAGTCGACAGCAGTATCCAATCCGAGGCCAAAGTATCACTTGGTATCCCAGTCGAATCAAGTGCCAGAGATGCGAAACTTCCCACCAGCCGGATATTTACCAAGAATATGCTTCTAGTACTTCTTACTACATTACTCTATGAGCTTCATCTCAATAGCGTCAATATTGCAATGACGAACCTGTTGGTCGATCCAGTCTCTACAAGAGATCAGGAACGCTCCAGGATTCTTCCCTTCCGATTTGGAGGCGGCGCTGGATTTCGACCGAAGTCACTCGCGTGGTATTCGACCGTCTTTGGTAAGGCTTCCTCGTAACGAAAATGCGGCACTCAATAATCATTTTTACTCATTTTTATATCTTCACAGGCATCATTGGTATCCCCATGCAAGTCTTAGCCTACCCATGGCTCAACCAGCGTCTTGGATGTCTGAAACTTTGGCGCCTCTTCTATCTCGGGTATCCTATCCTGTATTTCGCATATCCGTACGTCGCTGTCATGCCGTCTACAACGCCACCGCCAGCGGAAAAGACCGGAATCGTAGTGTGGGTATATCTTGTCCTTATCCAGGCGTCGACAGCGCTCATCACCAGCGTTGTCACGCCATCGCAGCTTCTGCTGGCCAACTTTTCATCACCTCATCCATCGGCTCTGGGAAGAACGCATAGTATTACTTTCTTCACGTCAATGGTGATCAGGGCTGCTAGTTCTGCCATGGCGGGAAATGTGTATGCTTATGGGTCAACGCACGACCTCACTGGCATCATTTTTTGGTCCAGCAGCGCCGTGTCTTTAGTGGCTATCATCTTGACTTGGTTTGTGAAGGAGGGAAATGGTCATGAGATCAAGCTAGCCGGAGAGGAATGAAGCCAATGTCCTGTCGCAACTCATACCAATTCCAATGGAAAGACGAACATGTTTATGTACTATGACCTGTAGAACCTATAAGACTATCCTTAATTTTAGACCCTCCTAAGCTTTCATACATTCTTATCTTCCGTCCTGTCATATAACTATTTCACCAGTGGCTCTTAGTGTTGGAGATGTCATACTCGGATTCGACGTTAAAAAGTGATTACACTTGATTACTGCACTGTTTTGAATATTCACAAACAATTTTCCGACACTATAAACTAAAATTAATTCATGTTCTGCACGAACTTCTCACTTGCCGTCTGACTGGTCTCACTCTCTAGCTCCTTAAAGACAGCTTCAATCTCCTCCTTGTAATCCCTTTCCACCTCTCTACGGAGTACTAGCTGCTTCACAGTCAGCTTGATGGGCTTCTCCTTACTAGCCAAGAAAACAGTCTGTCGTGGAATAGCGACTGCTTTGGCAGAAACCTTGTTGTGCGACTCAATGATCTTCTCGTAGATATCATCGAGAAGCTCCTTAGGATCTCTTCCCAGCAACTCGTCGTTCACCTCGATCAGTACGTATGGCGCGATACGACCTGCACCTCCAACCATTGCGTGCCTGACACCTGGATATCTGACCACTTTATTCTCAATGTCTTGAGCGTGGAACTTTGCCATCCAGATCAGTTTCGTCCAGTCATCGGTACGGGCGACCGATTCCCATCGTGTACTGCCGTCTCTGTCCTTGACAGGCTTCCATAGCTCCTTCGTGTCGATAGACTGAACGTCCTTGAACATTTTGTAGTTCCAGAACGCGCACTGATAGATCGAGGGACCGCCATCAGGAGGTCTATCGATGAACATTTGGTAGACATCAGCATCGTCGCCGTCACCCAGAGCTGCTCCGGAACCTTCAAGTCTAACCAGTCGAACGTGGTGCTCTGGAATGAACTGGAAGCTGTACCAAAGCTTTCTGTCTATGGGGTGAAGTGAAAAGCGACCGCCTGACTCGGTGGCACCCATAACTGAGTTGAGTCTAGTATGCTCACAGAGAGCATCTCCGACTACGCGGTCCAGAGCAGATCCCAGATAGGTGATAAACTCAAGTGACTTCAAAGACTCCCGAGTCCTTTCGTTGTTGTACAGATCGACGACGGTGAAGGGGAATGCCATGAGGCCGTCAACCTTATTCAATCGAAGCATCTTTTCGAAAATGTCTGGCGGAAGTCCCACAACATCTGGCGGAGGTTGAATCACAGTAGTGCCCGAGAACACTGAGAACATGTTGATCATGACAAGACCTGGTTGAAGTCTCATGGGGATCGCCAATATCAAGGAACGACCATGGAAACAATCTGTGGATATTCCTCGGGGCCAGTGGCGACGAGCGAGCCCAGCGGATGAGCACCCTGCCGCCCAAAAGCCATTGTTCATGAAAATTGGCTTGGGAGCCCCTTTTGTTCATATCGTTAGTTCAATTATTCAAAGAGTGAGTCAGATATCAATACATGCCTGTCGTCCCTCCGGTGTGGATAATGAGAATCTCATCATCTTTAGCGTCCTCGTAAGTTTTTTCGTACGGATAAGGATTGGCTCCCTTGACTGAAAGACACCAGTTCAGGCTTTTGAACTGCTGTACTTTGACGCCGGATGCCGCAAGCTCTGGCTCGGGGCAGAATGCTCCTCCTTCGGAATACAGCCAGATCTTGCAGTTGGATGACTGCAGCAACACATCAAGGCCATCTTTCATGAATCTCCCATCTGGTACAAGAAACTACTCTTTATCAGCATGTATCAAAATAAACCAATGAATAAGTGAGAACTACCTTGCGGCCTGTTTTGACCGATGCTGCAAAGAGAAAGGCGTATCGGACATCGCTGGGGCCGGAATATGCGACAGTTTCATTGCCGACAGATTTACCAAAGGTCTCATCGAGCCAGTGAGCAGTGGCATTGATACCTTCGGCATATTGTTGCCAGGTCAGGGAACGATATCCCTCTGTCTCCCAATTAGGTCCACTCGCGAAGCGTACGAGCGTGTGGTTAGGGTGCCATTTGGCGTTCTCGTCAATCTTGCGAACAAACAGCTCCATGCCGGGGATGTTCGTCTCCGAGGTCATCGTGGAAGACGCAGGAAGGTCTATCTCTAAGGTATCAAGTATTACTGATGTACTGAGATAATGATAAAAGACTCAGATTGGTACGAGACTGGACTGAATCGACAGTTTTTAACAATGTAGCCTGCCGCACCCACAGTAGAACTAAGTAGACTTTCCCCCTTAAAATCCCGCCCCCACGCCCTTCAGGCAGCACATGCAAGAAGTGTCTGACATAACCGGGAACCTCGGCTAACATTGTGTAAGACTCATTAGAAACAAGGATAATAAACTTCTACCGTGGATTCCTCCAAAGTTAACGTCTGTCACTGCATGCCGAAAAACCATGTGTGCCGATATTGACCAATCGGATGACAACGGCTAGACCGGAGTCCATGATCCTTAGAATTCGATTGGTTATTTTCGGCACATAGAGTTTTTCGGCACAAAGTAACGGACGTTACTCGGCTAGAATAACATAACCGTTGAGGACCTTTAGCCTCATACGGGATTTGAAGCTCTTGTGAAATCCTTGTATATAACCCACGAGCGTTAAAGCGTAGAGCGTAAATACGAATTCTTTCTTGGCATGTAAGGCAGCGGTGGGGTGTCTTGATTGATTGATTGATTGATTGATTGATTGATTCCTACTCGGTTTCAGCCGTGATCTCCACAGCTATGCCCCTGCGCTAAGCCCCACTACTCACCTCTTCGTGCTACCCCCTTGTAATGTAAAGTTTCGCTGAACAAAAGTTCGCTCCGCTACCTGCGATTGATCGCTACTGAAACCAGGATACGGAACGGATGCTGCAGGGTTTAATTTAGACAGAACCCTAATAAATGCCTCCTCATTTATGAATGACCAGGTGCTACCACTTGAGGCCGTTAGAACCCCCCGTGCGGGGTAAAATCGTAGAATTTCGGCCTAATCAAAAGTATGACCGTGACAGATTTGGAAACGGCATGGGCACAATTCTGGAGAACGATTTTTTTACGTTCATTTGTTTCAGGTGGAACATGCATCTCTTAAGAGAATGATAATATATCACGCATTGTGCGGACCGCAAGAACCCGAAAATTGATGGATTTCGGAGATAAGTACGTCGAGATACCCGTCGAGGTCGTAAGCAATACTGCACCAGCTACCTCACGCACCCCAGCGATTTTTGCCATCATGTCTTCGCCACCTCAACCTCCCCCAAATCCACTCCACTGGAAGTTTGATGTTGATGAATACCTGTCTCAAAACAAAGTATGCTGCGACAAAGCAGTATCTCTGGATACCGGCACATCGTGCCTCATCTTGCGACTTGATGGGCTCAAAGACACAGAAGCCTCGGCCAACGGCCATCATGAGGGTCAACCAGCCATTATGAAATGTGCCTTTAGCACACCCAAATATCAGAAATTTGCCGTCTCGCCAGAAAGACTACAATTCGAGGTCAAGGCACTCAAGTCCGAAGCTGTTGCAGAGGCATGCCGTCAGGAACCTAGTGTTCAGGTCCCCCGTGTGCTAAGGGAGACAAAGAACGGCTTCATTATGAACCATGTCGGTGAGATGGATTTGCGTACGGCCTTCAAAACGGATGCTTCACTGGATATGGTGAAAATCGGTGTCCGTCTGGGCCGATGGCTCGGCAGTTTGCATCTTGCAGGCATTGCTCTTGGCCCCGATGGATGGAGCTCTCGCCACGATGAGCTGGACAAGTTTTACGCACCTGGAGGCCTTGCTGAAAAGGCCATAAAAGCTTCCATGAGCGAGGAAGAGTCGGAAAAGGTCCTCGCAGCTATGCGAGCGCCAACTCCCACTCATACATTGACGCCTTGGGACTTTCGACCGATGAACATCGTGGTTCGTCTGCCGACGGCAGGTGAAGCGCCCCCGAATCTCACAGTTGTTGACTGGGAGCTTTGCCATTACGGAGATCCTTCAAACGACATTCGAATGTGGGTTGCCGAAACCATGATACTGGAGGCAAAGTTTGGGAACAGGGGTCTGCTTTCGTCCTTCTTATCCTCCTACAAGCAACAGGCTGGAACTACTCTTGTAAACGAAGAATTTGTATCCAAAGTAGCTTTGAGTGCTGGGATCTATATGCTCTGGCTTATTCCTATCAACCCAAGGGTATGGGACTGCAGCGAAGAAGACATCGAGATGTGGAAGGCCATCAGCCTCGAGTACATTCGGGCTGGAACCAATGGCAACATCGCATGGTTAAAAATGAGCTGTTTGGCTCCTCTCTTGGAATAGCTAGTGATTCGATGCGCAATTAGCCTGGATGTTGCCACTACTTTTAAATGATACTGTTGATGTTATAGCATTGTGCCTGGTTTAGCAAACACTCTCGAAAAGCAAAATTTAAATGGTAATCAAAACTTCGAGTGCGCAATCTTTCCATTTAATTTCTCAATAAAAAATCCTAAAAAATCTAACCAAGTCATGAACTATGATCACGCGTTTGTCATATTGAGTTTCATCGAAAGCCTCTATTTGCCATTCGGCTTAGCAGTTGTCCAGCCTGCATCAACCGGTGCCCTCGACTTCGCAAAATCGGTGCCCGGGTAATTGTAGGCGGTATACGCCTGCACCCGCTTGCCATCTCTCGGAGGAATGCTGAAGCCCAAAAGCCCCAGCTGTCGATCAGAAAGCTTTGCCTTGGTTTCAAAATCCATGAAGTCCGGGTACTTCTCCAAAGCCTGCAAGTAGAAACGACAGAAAGCCGAGAGAATGACTGGCCTCGTTGTATCCGATGTGTTGACACCAGTAGAGTGCCAGGTACGACTGTCCAGAAGAACACATGTTCCTGCCGGAGCCGCTGCGGCAACAGAACCTCCCTTCATTGCGATCTGTCAGCTAGGGTACATGCGTGAATATTTGATGAATGTTCTCGAGGCACTTACGACTTGGTTGATCACGGGAGGCGCAACGTTTCTGTTATGAGAGCCAGGATAGATACGCGTTGCGCCTCTCTCCTCTGTGACGTCGACCAAATACCACATAGCGTTCAGCAAGTACGCATGGTCAATTGTCTCAGGCGTCAGCCCCATCTGATCTCTGTGCATGTAGATACCAGACTTTGCAGGATGAGCAATGTTGGCTCCCATAGAATGGAGCTTGAAAGCATCACCCAAGAACCAAGGCATGATTGCATCAATCAAAGGATGGTTGAGAAGATCCAAGAATTCATCCCCCTTATTTGGAAGACCCCTGTTCAATAGTTAGCTAGATGAGATAATACGGTAACGAATGGAATAACAAAGTACCACACGCGCTGGTTGGGTTGGTCGTCTGCTTGCACGTGTGCGCGATCCATATGTGCTACACCGGCCAGCCGCTCAGCCGCTGCTTGCTCTTCAACAGCAGTCTTGAGGATCCCGACTTGTGTGGGTGAGAGAGTATTCTTGACCATAGCGTAACCCCATCTTGTGAGGTCGTGCTTGATCTGGTCTATATCTTCAGTGGGCTTGGGCAAGCTCTCCTGGTCAATTTCCTCTGCGTTCACCACTGCTTCGGGACGTCCACCAGGAGCAAAGCACATGGGGAAACTTCCTCGACATGGCGGCTGAGCACGCTTTCCGAATGCGTGAACGGCATGCATTCGGCCTTCGACTACGTTCAAGATGTATTCGGGCATGATTGTCACCACAACGTCAGGCTTGACGCCATCTTGTAGAGCGTTTAGTAATTCAGCATCTGGCAATGTAGCATCAATGTAGATAGGGGGACTCTTATATTGAGCCGCATCCCCAAGGTTGAGTTCTATGACATGATTGAGGCTTGAGAAGTCCTACATTTCAATTGTTAGAACTGAGTCTCGTGATGATAATCATTCAAAGGATGGCATAATCTGTTTTCTTGTTTGGGTAAAGTTTTTGAACTCGTACCTGAAGTCTTTCTTGGATGTAATCACGAACTCGGACAACATTCTGTTGGAATGTGTCCATAGAATTGTGCCGAGAAACATCATACGGCTTCCCTGGAAAACTTAGGCCGGGGATCAAAGCGTTTGTCGCAGGTGGCAGAATTGAGGACATGATGGTATGTTGATGGCACTGATGGATATTTCGGTTCGATTGCTTCCCTAGGTCCAAAATATGTGGGAAAGTACTGCCTAAACTGAATCCACGTCAGACGTTGACTGGGTGTGCGAGCTGTCAAGGGGGGTTCTGGCCTGTGCAGCTCGAAAGTTGCCTTAGCCGTCTTGGTACACTCGATGTTGCATTGACAAAAAGCTTATCAACTAGTGCATTTCAAAAATATTATTTTTTTAGGTCGTGATATTAACATGTTGCCATTAGGAGTGACTGTAGCGTTAAATCGGGCCGGCTTTACACCGAACTAACCTTTCAAGTCCTCCCTTATCTGACTGTGAAGGTGAAATATGGCTTATGCCGCTTAAAAATAGCAATAGCTATCTTAGTACACTTGATATTGCATTAACAAATGTTTCAAAGTAATCTCTCTAGATTCCCTGACACTAGACTAAGCCAGCTTGTACAGTGCAGGTTAAAACGTTCTAACTCTGAACTGATATCGGCCTAATAAAACCCCAGCACTAACGCAATAGGCTATTGTCTAACGCACAGACGATACCTGTAAAGTATCCACTTCTGTTCTAACGTCTGTTACAAACTGCATGCCGAAAACCCCTGTGTGCCAAAGATAACTAATTAGATCACAACGGCTATGCTGAAGTCCATGATCCTTGGCATCCGATTGGTTATTTTCGGCACACAGGGTTTTTCGGCAAATACTAACAGACGTTATCCGTGCCAAGATCATAACGGTCCTTCTGGCTCTGCGGTCTTCCTTGTTGAACTGGAACTCTAGCCAAGTCGTGCATATCATTTTTGTCTAATCGTTCTTGGCTAGGATCCCACGCATTGCAAGAATTTGTCTTCCACTATGTACCTGGCAAGAGAAAATATGGATAAGATTACGGGTAAATAAAGTACAGGGTTTAATCCCCCAGTACGTCGGCCAATCTTAAAGAGCAAGGGCATCCATCCAGCACAAGAAGACTGACTCAACATCCCGGGCCCACCGGTGAATTTCGGGCTTACAAACAATATCTGTCTTTCAAGATGCACAAAGCGCACGGTAAATATGACGCTGCGGGCAACCTCAATGGTCTGGATTCCGGGCACGGCGGCATCGAGTCTTACAAACATGCCCTTATATTCCTTCATCTTGGCGTCTGATAGCTACCTGTCTGTGGTCAAACCGGTGATGTCACGGGATATGCCCTGTCTGAGGCTATGCATCGTTGGAGCCAGTAGGATCCGTGCGCCTCCACGCAGAATGTTCTACGCTCTGTAAGCTCGACTTTATACTTGCCGCACACATAGGGTTCCCGCGCACCCCACCCACGGCAGTCACACAGTATAGAACCGTGATTTTCTCAACAACAACAATTATGTTTGCCACTGCATAACGTACTCTATCACCGAGCCGGTCATATCACCGAACTGGTCAAAAGCTCTTGGCGCGCCCAACTTATGTTGCGGCAACTTGAATTACTCGCTATTAAACAGTAATCCAGCGTACTGTGTTCTTACATTAGATTCAAAATCTTCTCCTGTATCTTTCTAACACGTTTAAGCGTTGTGCCTAGTGCCTCCACAGTTTCTACAGCGCTGTTAGGCTAAATAGGTCCTTTCTTAAGTATCTGCACCACAAGTCTTCTTTGACGGCTGAGCTACTACAGACACCTTAGTAGCTACCCGTGATACTGCTAGGCCGTACTCAAGTGTGCTGCCATGCTGAATATACTTTTGCTTGCACGACTTCCTCCTACTTATAACTGCTAATTGCTCTTCAAGCTTAGTAATCCGAGCAGCTTAAAGCGCGTTTTAGTGCAACATTAATTCACCACCTTTAATAAGCTGAGAAAAGCCAACCTAAGCTGTGACTAGTGACCAGGTAAAGGAGTTATGTATAAGTTTTAACGTACTCCACAAGCGAGTGGCTCACACAAGCGAGTAGCTCACTTTTGCCAAGACCACACCAAACTTCACTCTACCTACAATGCCTCAACGTAACAACACAATTAAACCCTCAAAGGAAGCAGGAATACAGCTTGCTCTTCAGGCTATCTATCAAGACGCGACACTCTCTCAGCAACGCGCTGCAGCCATCTACAACATGTCTTAAAGGACACTTAGTCACTAACTTGCTAGAACCTCTCCACAACGCAATTGCAAGCCTAACATAATTAAGATAACTAGCACTAAAGAGGAGGTAATTGTCCAGCACGTGTTAAGGCTAGATAAGCAAGGATTCTCACCCTAACTCACTAATGTAGAGGGCATGGCCAATTCTCTGCTTGCTGAGCGCCACTAGACCCCTATTAGCAAGAACTAGGCTGCTAACTTTGTTAAACGTTAGCTAGAGCTTAAAGTTAAGTTTAATTATAAGTACAACTATAAGAGAGCGCTGTGTAAGGATCCTAAGGTAATTAGTAACTAGTTCTAGCTTGTGGAGAATACTAAAGCTAAGTATAGTATCCTAGATAAAGACACCCACAACTTTAATAAATCTGGCTTAATAATAGGCGTTATATCTACTAGTGCTGTTGTCACAGGCTCTAAGCGTTAAGGGAGACTAAAGACAGTGCAGCAGGGCAACTAAGAGTAGACTAGCATTATCTAAGGCATCTGTGCAAAGGGCTAGTCTATCCCACCCTTCATTATCCTCTCTAGCAAGCACCACCTCTCAGCCTAGTACAAGGAGCCTAGTATACCTAATAACTAGGTTATTAGTGTCTCTAACAACAGCTAGACTAACAATAAGCTTAGAGTTAAGTAGTTAAAGCACTTTAATAAGCACACAAAGGCGCGCACTGTTAGCAGCTACTAACTGCTTGTTCTAGACAGCCATAAGAGCCACAACTTAGTCAAATTCCACTAGTACTGTAAGGAGCACAAGATTATTACTCTGTGTATACCCCCACACTCATCCCATCTGCTACAGCCGCTTAATGTGGGTTGTTTCTCCCCATTAAAGAAGGCCTATGGCCGCCAAGCCGAGCAGCTGATGCAGAGCAAGATAACTCGCATCACTAAACTTGAGTTCTTACTGTGCTTCAAAGCTGCTTTTAATGCTTTAATTACTAAGAGCAACATCTAGGGAGGATTCAGAGGCGCTAGCTAAGTCCTGTTTAACCTAGAGGCTGTAATATTAAAGCTTGAAGTACAGCTACGCACGCTAACGTACTCCACAAGCATGCCGGTCACCCAAGTGTACCGGTCACTTTTGCCAAGACCACACCAACACTATAACTACTTTGCAGTACCTTAGTACACAGCAGCATTCTACTATGCTACACAGTATATTGTACTAATCTATAGTACTTTACGCATCTTTCTTACAAGTTGTTCTGTTGTGCCCTGTCTCGCCACATGTGCCACAGCGCCTTAAAGACTGAGTGCTCCCATCAACGCGTGACCTCTTCTTTGCCTTCTTCCCATCACTACAGGCCTCAAACTCCTTTAGAGTAGTCAGCCGCACTCCCTCAGCAAAGGTTAGAGTCCCTTCTCGCTGTACTTGCTTCCTTTTGTGTGATTTACGACGTGTGGCGGCCTCGTTGGCTGCCTGTAGGTCAGCAACCTGGTTGCGCACTAAAACTAGTGAATGCGCCATCAGCTCTGCGCCTTTAGTGAGCTGATTAAGAGCGTCAACCATAGACGTTGGCGAGCTATCAGCGTGTCTCTAAATCCTCTCTCGAATTAGCTTCAATTAAGACCTAAATTCCAGGGTGTTGCTTGGTGTTTTAGACTCCCACGTACTGTTGTCCACAGTAGGTGGCGTTGGTGTGCGCAGCCGTACTTCAAGCTTCAATAGCACAGCCTCTGGGTCAAGTGGGACTAGGCCAGCACCTCTAAATCCTCCCTAGATGTTACTCTCTGTGATTGAGGCGTCAAAAGCTGCTTTGAAGCACGGCAAGAACTCAAGTTTAGTGATACGCGTAATCTTGCTGCGCATTAGCCGCTCAGCTTGGCGGCCATAGGCCTTCTTCAACAGAGAAAAACAGCCTACGTCAAGTAGCTGTAGTAGGTGCGACGAGTGTGGAGGCATACACAGGGTAATAATCTTGTGTTCCTCGCAGTACTGGTAGAATTTGACTGAGTTGTGGCTCTTGTGGCCGTCCAGAATAAGCAGCTGATAGCTGCTAACAGTGCGCGCCTTTGTGTGCTTATTAAAGTGCTTCAACCACTTAACTCCAAGCTTGTTGTTAGTCTAGCTGTTGTTAGAGACATTAAGAACCTAGTTGTTAGGTATACTAGGCTCCTTGTACCAGGCAGAGAGGTGGTGCTTGCCAGAGAAGATGATGAAGGGTGGGATAGACCAGCCCTTCGCGCAGATGCCTTGGATGATGCTGGTCCACTCTCGGTCACCCTGCTACACTGTCTTTGGTCTCCCTCGACGCTCAGAGCCTGTAACAACAGCTCCTGTTAATATAACGCCCATTATAAAGCTAGATTTGTTAAAGTTGTGGGTGTCTTTATCTTATATACTATACTTAGCTTTGGTATTCTCTACTAGTTAGAACTAGTCCCTAATCACCTTAGGATCCTTACACAGAGCTCTCTTATAGTTGTACTTGCAATTGAATTTAACTTTAAGCTCTAGCCAACGTTTTACAAAGTTGGCAGCCTAGTTCTTGCCAACGTAGGGCTAGTGGCGCTCAGCAAGCAGAGAATTGGCCATATCCTCTACATCAGCAAGCCGGGGCGAGTATCCTCGCTCGTCTAGCCTCAACACGTGCTGGACAATTACCTCCTCTTTGTTCTTTGTAAGATTCATAGTATTAGGTGTGTAGTCGCAGCGTGGGGTGGCTCCAGCAAGTCGGTCACTAAGCGTGCTTTGAGAGACGTTGTAGATTGCTGCAGCGCGTCGCTGAGAGAGCGTCGCCTCTTGTTGGATAGCCTGGAGAGCAAGCTGTATGTCTGCTTCATTAGAGAGCTTTTTTATGTTGCTGCGTTGAGGCATTGTTAGTAGAGTGAAGTTTGGTGTGGTCTTGGCAAAAGTGACCTGTACACTTGGGTGACCGGCATGCTTGTGGAGTACGTTAACACTACCTATTGTAGACAACAGCACGTAGGAGTCTAAGACACTAAGCAACACCCTAGAATTTAGGTCTTAATTAAAGCTAATTTTAGAGAGGATCTAGAGACACGCTAATAGCTTACTAATATTAATAGTTAACACCCTTAATTAGCTTACTAAAGGCGCAGATCTGATGGCGCATTCACTAGTTTTAGTGCACAACTAGGTTCCTAACCTTTAGGTAGCTAACAAGGCTGCTACACACTGTAAATTACACAAAAGAAAGCAATTACAGCAAGATAGGGTATTAACCTTTGCTAAGGGAGTGCAGCTAACTACTCTAAAGGAGTTTAAGGCCTGTAGTAATAGGAAGAAGGCAAAGAAGAGAGGAGGTGCTAATAGCAGCACTCAGTTATTAAGACACTGTAGCATGTGTGGCAAGGCAGGGCACAACAGGACAACGTGTAAGAAAGATGCGCAAAGTACTATAGATTAGTGCAATATACTGTGTAGTACATGATATTGTTGTTGTGTGCTGTAATGTTGTAAAGTAGTTGTAGTCTTGGTGTAGTCTTGGCAAAAGTGAGCCACTCGCTTGTGTGAGCCACTCGCTTGTGGAGTACGTTAACTAAGATCTAAACTTGTGTGTATTGCTTAGAGTCCTTGACTGCCACAGTGTCTCTAGTGGAGGGGGTGCTGGTGGGGTATAGTGCCGCACCTTAAGGCGATCTAACACTACCCGCGCGTTAGTAGGGTTAGTTAGTTGGTTGGTATTTATTTTACGTCTAGATAATAGGGATTAAGTCCACTATCTCGCCTCCCAAAGGGCATATACGACGTGCTAAGCTATAGGATTACAGTGCTAACACACTACCTTAGAAAGCATTTCTTGCCTGCGCAGATATTGCTACTATTTTAAGCTACAGCTCCCCTGCTAGTTAGGGAGACTAAGTAGTGTAGATATATTAGGGTGAATCCCTTTTGTGTATTTAAAGGCAGTAGAATGCTGTAAGAGTAGAAGAGAGAGGGAGAGTTAGAAGGAGAGTAAGGAAAGAGTACAGTTGTTTGCTGCTGTCGCAGCACAGGGTGAGCTACTAGGGGCAGACCTTGATGTAGTATTAAGTGAGTTAGGTAAAGGCTTTAAAGGCCTCTAGAACCCTAATAAGCACACTAGTATATATTATGCCTTTACTATAGCTAGATAGTAGTATAGGTATTTAGAGTGGCTATTAGCTAAAGGACCCTTAGGTCTTGCAGCAGAGGACAAGATGCTGTAGTGTCTTATTGCGCCCACATAAGCAGGTAAGTGTTGCGTTATTATGTCTGTAGTTTTAGTGGTACTAGGTAAAGTTGCTGTGCATAGATTAGATTAAGAGCAGTCTAGCTAGAGTAGCTCTTAGTAGGTCTAGTTTAGGTAGTCTACTACGTAGTGCATAGTTAGAATCCTAGCTCTTATACTATTTTAAGAGCTTAGTCTTCTTATTAGACTACTATATTTATTGTGTATGCTGTAGCATCTTGCAGGCTATTATCTTAATGCCTAAGAGTGTAGGCATAGCCGCTATTCTAGTTAGGGGTGATAGGTGCTAGGCTTCTAGGTTGGCAAGTCTGTCTGCTGCTTTGTTTCCTTTAATGCATAGGTGCCTAGGGGCCCATTTAATTGAGATGTTGTGTGTCTTTATAGCACTGTAGCACTCTAGGAAGGCCCACTCTGAGGTGGGGGGTGCGTCGCCCCTGAGGCACCATATGACTGAGGTGCTGTCTATGCATAGCCAGATTCGGCGCGTGCAGAGCGCTGGTTGTCTGATAGTGTGCTAGAGGCCTTTCCACGCTCTAGTTGCCTCAGCGTCAAAGACGTGCGAGGTAGAGTGGAGTAAGCCACGTCTAGTCTGTAGTTGCTTTCTATTCTAATACACAGCAAAGCTATAGGTAACCTACTTTTCTTCTGTCAGATGCTCGTACTGTGAGCCAGAGTATGTGCTTAACAAGATCTTAGGTGGTATGATGATTTATTGATGATCGTGGCAATGGTGTTTTCTGCCGTCGCGTCGTGCTGGTTGCTACAGGATTGAAGTGGGGGGGAATTAGCGCTGTTCGCGGCCGCCTGTGTGCGGGCCAATCAGGAGTTGCCAGGTCTCGCTTAATCGACCTAGCAACTGCT
>NW_022984837.1:121398-125003 GCF_010094145.1 Didymella exigua CBS 183.55
GACGAGCCTTCTTCGACCGCTCAGCGGCTATAGAGGCCTCTGCGGCCACCTGGGCTGCTGCCTCACCATACTCCATTGTGCCGCCATGCTGGATCCGCTTCCTTTTGCGCGATTTCCTTTTGGTCATCACTGCTAATTGCTCTTCAAGCTCAGTAATCCGGGCTGCTTGAAGCGCGTTCTGATGCAGCATAAGCTCGCCGCCTCTAATAAGCTGAGAGAAGCCTGCCTGCGCAGTAATAGGAGAACGAGTAAAGGACTCGCGTACAAGCTTTGATTGCGATCCAAACTCATGTGTATTGCTTGGAGTCTTTGACTGCCATGGCGTCTCTAGGAGGAGGGGTTCTGGCGGGGTACGCAGCCGCACTTCAAGGCGATCTAATACGACCTGCGCGTTAAGAGGGACAAGTCCTGATGCCTTAAAGGCCTTGCAACAGATTGCCTCTGTAAACACGTCGCAAAACGCGTCTTTGAAGGCTGGTAGGAAGCCTTCTTTGTTGATGTGGAAGACGCGCTTGCGTGCTAAGTCTCGTACGCGCTAAGAGTACTTGCGCTTCAACAGCGAGAAGCAGACCACATCAAGCGGCTGGAGGATGTGCGACAAGTGAGGTGGCATGCAGAGGGTGAGGATCTTATGTTCAAGGCAGTAGTCCTTGAAATCCTGGTTGAGGTGGCTCTTATGGCCGTCTAAAAAATGAGCAGCCTGTACGCCCCTACCTGGCCCGCCTTTGTATGCGCGTCAAAGTGCTTCAACCACTCTAGACTAAGCGCATTGTTCGTCCAGCCGTTCTGAGAGACTGAGAGCTTCCAATTGCGCGGTATATCTGCCTCCTCGTACCAGGCAGAGATGTGAACGCGTCCTTTGTAGATAATAAAAGGTGGGGTACAAGATCTAGCAGCGCAGACGCTCTGGATGACTGTTACCCACTCGCGATCACCTGGCTGAACGAGCTCAGGCTGAGTACGCCTCTCTGCGCCTGTGACAACCTTCATTGAGCTAATAACACCTATCTGGAAGCCAGTCTTGTCAAAGTTGTGCATGTTGTAGTCGTGTACGCTGTACTTGGCTCTAGTGTCCTCTACCAGCTTAAACCACGCGCCAATTGTCTCTGGATCCTCCTGCAGTATCCTCTGCCTATCTTTAGCTCGATTAAAGGCCATCTTAAGCTCAGCTGAGCGCGTTACAAAGCGCTCAGCCCAGTGCTTGCCAACCGGCTGCCCACCGCGTACACCCAACACTTTATCAGCCATATCTGCTACCTCGCACAGCCAGGGCGCGAATCCTCGCGAATCCAGGTTAAGGATATATTGGACGATTGTTTACTCTTCTGTAAGCGTAAGTTTGCGGCTGTTGGGTGCTTATTTAAGGATAAATGGGGCTCCTCTAACGCGTGCAGAGAGAATGCGTTGTTTAACGTTAAAAGCGCGCGCAGCTGCTCTCTAGCTTTTAAATTGTTTTAAATGAAGAGCTTTAAGGGCA
Source organism: Didymella exigua CBS 183.55 (assembly GCF_010094145.1). Lineage (NCBI taxonomy): Eukaryota > Fungi > Ascomycota > Dothideomycetes > Pleosporales > Didymellaceae > Didymella > Didymella exigua. The sequence continues at coordinate 122,876 of NW_022984837.1, forward strand.
AGGTCAACTCTACCTTCGTGTTCACGTAGTAACGTGTTATGTGGTTGAGGCATGTTGCGACAAAGAGGGTGTTCGTTGTGCCAAGACATTTTGAGCTGTTGGGTGGTTTGAGCTGTTGGGTGGTGGAATACGTTATAGACTAGACATATTCTATAATAATCTTTCTAGTAGCTACCTCCTGTTAGAGCTAGTAGTTGTAGATATCTACATGCTAAAGTTTAGTATATAGTTACAACACTTCCTTAGTAACTAGTTAAATTATTTATTTATTATTATATTATATTATAATAGCGTGTGTGCCTATATTAATGTATAGTTTGCGCAAGAGCCTTAAGATAAAGAGTACTTCTTTTACAACCTAGGTAAGAGTAAGAAGCTTAGCCTTAGTTATTAATATTATTACTATGTCCTGCTTATTTGCTTTCTTTGCAATAAGGCTGCTAAAGAGTTTAATTAGGTAGCCTTAGGAGCTCTTTCTGTCTATAGTGTTGTCAGCGAAGGACGCGTTACTTGCTACCTAGAGGCTGATGCCTCCTCTAAGCTGCAGTAATTGCTGTTTAGTGTTGAGTAGATATAGAAGGACCCAGTCCGCAGCATCTTGGTGGCTGATGCATAGATTAGTAAGGAACCTGGCAAGCCTTAATGTGGCGAACGCAATGTCAGGTCGCGTGGTGACCACAGCGAATAGCAGTAATCCAATTTTGCGTTGATACTTGTTAATTTCTACTAGCGCTGCTAGTCCGCTCCTTAGCTGTAGTTTAGTTATTGCTATTAGAGTGTTATGTTGTATAGTTGTGTTCTTAGCAAGGCGACTAATTTTGTCTAAGTACACTGCCTAAGATAGGTAGATTTTCTTGCTTGCTTAGTCTTGTATAATCTCTATGCTAAGGAACTACTATAGGTCGTGCCCTCCTGTGTAGGTATACTTGCTCTATACGTGGCTAATTATTTATATTACCTCTTACTCTTTTAATTTATTATACAGAAGGATAATATTATTAATATAAAAGAAGATAATAATACTGCCCTTAGTTAGACAGCAGGGTTTGTAAGGCATAGTCTAGAAACCTAGTGCTTTTAGTGTTGCAGTGAAGTTCTTCTGCTAGAGGAGGGGTTGGTTGGTTGGTTGGTATTCATTTTACGTCTAGATAATAGGGATGAAGTCCACTATCTCGCCTCCCGAAGGGCATATACGACGTGCTAAGCTATAGGATTATAGTGCTAACACACTACCTTAGAAAGCATTTCTTGCCTGCGCAGGTATTGCTACTGTTTTAAGCTACAGCTCCCCTGCTAGTTGGGGAGACTAAGCAGTGTAGATATATTAGGGTGACTCCCTTTTGTGTGTTTAAAGGCAGTGGAATGCTGTAAGAGTAGAAGAGAGAGGGAGAGTAAGAAGGAGAGTAAGGAAAGAGTATGGTTGTTTGCTGCTGTCGCAGCGCAGGGTGAGCTACTGGGGGCAGACCTTGGTGTAGTATTGAGTGAGTTAGGTAAAGGCTTTAAAGGCCTCTGGATCCCTAATAAGCACACTAGTATATGCTACACCTTTGCTACAGCTGGATGGTGGTATAGGTGGTTAGAGTGGCTATTAGCTGAAGGACCCTTAGGTCTTGCAGCAGAGTATAAGGTGCTCTAGCGTCTTGTTGCGCCTGCATGAGCAGGTAAGTGTTGCGTTGTTGTGTTTGTACTTTTAGTAGTACTAGGCAAAGTCGCTGTGCATAGATTAGATTAAGAGCAGTCTAGCTAGGGTAGCTCTTAGTAGGTCTAGTTTAGGTAGTCTACTGCGTGGTGCATAGTTAAGATCCTAGCTCTTGTACTATTTTAAGAGCTTAGTCTTCTTGTTAGACCACCATGTTTGTTGCGTGTGCTGTAGCATCTTGCGGGCTATTGTCTTGATGCCTGAGAGTGTAGGCATAGCCGCTATTCCAGTCGGGGGTGATGGGTGCTGGGCTTCTAGGTTGGCAAGTCTGTCTGCTGCTTCGTTTCCTTCAATGCCTAGGTGCCCAGGGGCCCATTTGATTGAGACGTCGTGTGTCTCCATGGCACTGTGGCACTCCAGGAAGGCCCACTGTGAGGTGGGGGGTGCGTCGCCCCTGAGGCACCATATGACTGAGGTGCTGTCTATGCA
>NW_022984837.1:125408-127027 GCF_010094145.1 Didymella exigua CBS 183.55
AGCGTCAAAGACGTGCGAGGTAGAGTAGAGTAAGCCACGTCTAGTCTGCAGTTGCTTTCTATTCTAATACACAGCAAAGCTATAGGTAACCTGCTTTTCTCCTTCCTTTGTGTACTGTTTAGAGCTATCTAAGAAGATAGTAATATCTAAAGGTAGAAGGTTAGCCTACTATTCTTAGAAAGCCTTTGCTGCAGACTTTTTGTCTAAGCCTATAGTAGGGTCTGTGCAATAGCTAGGTAAGTAGTAAGAGGCTAATAGTGTTGTCCTAGGTATCTTAGGTAGAGGAGATCCTAGATACTAGACCTTGGTCTGCATTCGCTGCAGCTTTCTAGCTGACCTGCCTATGCTCATCCTTATAGCTACTGTGCAGCTGGCAAGTAGATGTTCTGCATCTACTGTGCGTAGATGTGTTGCAAAGCAGAGTTTGGCTTCTTCCAGTGCAGTGGCAGCAGAGGGTAGTCCAGCGTCTCGGAAGAGAGTAGCAATAGGGGTTGTTCGCCACACCGGGAGGATCCCTCTTGCTGCTATAGCCAGTGTTTTGTCCATAACCACTATGTGCCACCCAACATAGGCACTGACTTCTGCTGGTCTTCCAGGTTTGAGTGTACGTGGAGGTTTAGTACAGCCTCTGTACCAGCACTCAGCCCTATACAGAAGAGACGGGTATACGCAGGCGAGGGTAGCCTTGCGAAGGGAGCTAGCTGGTGGTCTGTAGGCTGTGTTTGCTAGGCTGCGGATATAGTAGGCTACCTTGGCCGCTTTTGCATTGTGCGTGGCTACATGCCGCTTAAAGGTGAGTTTGTGGTCAAACTAGATCCCTAGCCATTAGAGGGCTGGCTAGGTTCTTGAAGTGTTTAGCAAGATTAGATTAATTGTGTGATGCTCGTCTATCACACAGGGGGGTGCGTAGCTGCTCTTCTGTCAAGTAAGGTGGATCATTTCTTGTTTTTCTAGGGCAAAGGTGACCTTGTTAGCTGTGCCCCATGCTCTAATCTGTCGTAGGTCTGCTGCTAGGAGCTTAATATTCTTATCTAGGGAGTGTGAGGCTTGGTATAAGCATATGTTATCTGCGTATCTAAATCTCTTCTTTGTGTCCATAGACAGCAGCTCTGCCAGATACAGTGTGTACAGGATTAGGGAGAGGGGTGAGCCCTGCAGCGTGCCGCAGGCGACTAGGCGGCTAGGGGTGGTGGCTTGGCCTAGGTGTACTTGGACCCTTTGATTAGTAAGGAAAGAGTTAACAAAGAGGATAGTCCTTTGTAGCTAGCCCTGTTAGGCCATCTAGTGCAGAAGGCAGTTCTTAAGGAGAGCGTTAAAGGCGCCTTGCACATCTAATGTTACTATTGTGACGTGCTAGCCTTTAGCCCACGCAGCTAGGCTGGCGGATGGGTAGGGTAGGGTAGGGTATAGGTATAGTCACGTGACTAATGGGTAGGAACTAGGCAGGGTACACGAGGTACCCTACCCAAACGGTTTGGGTAGGGTAGCACGTGACTGGGTATAGGTATAGGTAGGGTAGCACGTGACTAGGTATAGGTATAGGTAGGGTAGCTAGGTAGGGTCTAGGAATGGGTAGTTATTAGCAAAATCTAGGTTACTACTCTAGACTTTGTACTATT
>NW_022984838.1:0-1278 GCF_010094145.1 Didymella exigua CBS 183.55
CCTACTTTAGTTTCTTGAATAAAAGCTAGAGTAGCTTGGATTCCCCTATTTGTGTCTAGGAGAAGAGGCATTGTTAGCCTTGTCTCCTGTAGGCTGCTCTTTATTTTCTTTCTTGCTTCTCTGTAGTTTCTACAGCTAAGGAGTAGGTGTTGAGGTGTTTGTGTATATCCACAGCTACATTTAGAGCTTTCAGTTTTTTATATAACGTACCCCACGGGCGAGTCGGACACACGGGCGAGTCGGACACTTTTGCCAAGACCCTACTAAACCTCACCCTATTATGGCCCAAAACACCACACTCTGGCGCTGCAAGGTGCAGTACAGCTTAGAATATCATTTAGAGACTACTTCTATATCATTCTTGCACATTCGCGCGTTGTGCCTAGTGTAATTACACTGTCCACAGCATTGTTAGGAGGGCTCACCCACTTCAGCGCGCACCTGCTTCTTTAACTTCTTTCCATCACCACGTGCCCCAAACTCCTTTAGAGCTGCTATCCGCTGCCCTTCCTTAACTATAAGGGTCCCTTCCTTCTAGATTCGCTTTCTTTTGCGCGATTTACGTTCTGTGGCAGCTGCTAGAGCTGCGTGAAGCTCAGCGTTCTCCTGTTGCGCCAAAACTAGCTTGTGCGATAGAATCGCTCCCCCCTTTGCGTAGTGCTCAAGCGCGCTCAGCACAGAATTAGGTGAGCTACCCTGCTACTTCTTATACTTCTCTCAAATCAGAGTTAATTGCAACTAAAGTTCTAGGGTATTGCTAGGGGTTTGCAACTACTATAGCTTATTATTATTAGGGAGTTGTGGTGATAGAGTGCGCAGCTTTACATTAAGCCCTATTATAACCTATTCTAGGTTAAAGGGGACTAGTCTAGCGCCTTAGAACCCTCCTTAGATATTGCTTAAGGTAAATACAGCATTATAGGCTGCTTTAAAGCATAACAGGAACTTAAGCTTTGTGATGTAGTTAATCTAGTTGCGTATAAGGTCTTTAGCTTAGCGCCTATACGCCTTCTTTAGAGGGGCAAAACAGCCCACATTAAGTAGCTGCAGGAGATGCAATAAGTGCAGAGGCATATTGATTGATTGATTGATTAGTTTAACATCCTGTGTGAGTCTAAGACTATATAGGACGAGAGCAGTGAGGCTGCTCTAGTAATTTACAAGTTTTTTCTGTATAAGGGAATAGTATATATAGGTTTGTAGACATATAGTGAGAGCCTCTGCTCTAGTTATAGACAAAGGAAATTAGTTGTCTTTTGTTTGCTGTAGGTACCACTT